>NC_084631.1:3536174-3578674 GCF_033978795.1 Nerophis ophidion | reverse complement strand
TGAGGTGTAAGTGTGCAAAATTAGCTAAAAAAAGTAAGCATGCTGTCGTTAGTATGCTAGTACGTTAATATTAGCATGCTAACAGTTAGCATGTATACAATACCAAGCTAAATGGCTCTGTAGTGTAAGTGTGCAAAATTAGCAAAAAAAGTAAGCATGCTATCGTTAGTATGGTAGTACGTTAATATTAGCATGCTAACAGTAATAATGTATAAAATACCAAGTTATATGGCTCTGAGGTGTAAGTGTGCAAAATTAGCTAAAAAAAATAAACATATCGTTAGTATGCTAGTATGTTAATATTAGCATGCCAACAGTTAGCATGTATAAAATACCAAGTTATAAGGCTCTGAGGTCTAAGTGTGCAAAATTTGCAAAAAATTAAGCATGCTAGAGTTAGTATGCTAGTATTATAATATTAGCATATTAAACGTTAGCATGTGTACCGTGCCAAGTTATATGGCTCTGAGGTGTAAGTGTGCAAAATTAGCTAAAAAAAGTAAGCATGCTATCGTTAGTATGCTAGTATGTTAATATTAGCATGCTAACAGTTAGCATGTATAAAATACCAAGTTAAATGGCTCTGAGGTGTAAGTGTGCAAAGTTAGCAAAAAAAAAAAGTAAGCATGCTATCGTTAGTATGCTAGTATGTTAATATTAGCATGCTAACAGTAAGCATGTATAAAATACCAAGTTAAATGGCTCTGAGGTGTAAGTGTGCAAAATTAGCAAAAAAAAAGTAAGCATGCAATCTTTAGTATGCTAGTATTATATTAGCATGCTAAACATTAGCATGTGTACCGTGCCAAGTTATAAGGCTCTGAGGTGTAAGTGTGCAAAATTAGCTAAAAAAAGTAAGCATGCTATCGTTAGTATGCTAGTACGTTAATATTAGCATGCTAACAGTTAGCATGTATCTATCGTTAGTATGCTAGTATGTTAATATTAGCATCCCAACAGTTAGCATGTATAAAATACCAAGTTATAAGGCTCTGAGGTCTAAGTGTGCGAAGTTAGCAAAAAAAAAGTAAGCATGCTATCGTTAGTATGCTAGTATGTTAATATTAGCATGCTAACAGTTAGCATGTGTACCGTACCAAGTTATAAGACTCTGAGGTCTAAGTACGCAAAATTTGCAAAAAATTAAGCATGCTAGAGTTAGTATGCTAGTATGTTAATGTTAGCATGCTAACAGTTAGCGTGTGTAAAATACCAAGTTAAATGGCTCTGAGGTGTACGCCTAAAAATTAGCACAAACAGTTAGCATTTGTCAAGTAACGAGTTGCTGTCTATGACTCAAAAGGCTTACCTGCAAAATTGGCGCTAAAAAAAAATAATGCTAATGTTAGGATGCTATCGTGTTAATGTGGGGATGTTAACAGTTACAAGCTATAAGACTTTGAGGTGTAAAACTATCTTAAAAAGTTAACATGCTAATGATAGCATGCTCACATTTTAACGTCAGTATGTGCTAAGCACCAAGTTATACGGCTCTGAGGTGTAAGCCTGCAAAATGTGCTAAACAACTTAGCGTGTGCTAAGTGTCAGAATAATTGTATCTAAGTTATCAAAAAACTTTGTGTTGCCATGAATTCCCGGCGAGAAGACAAAAGCTGTCTCTGATCCTACCAAGAAGAAACATGAAGGAGTTCTGTTTCTTTGATGTATTGTATTCCACAGAAATATTTTTTCTTGACCCGAGAACTACAAAACGGAGAGAAAGCAGTACCTGCCCAAGCTCCAGGCACCTCTTCTTTGAACTGTTTTACGACCTTTTCTTTGAACTGTTATGTAACAAAGGCGATGGCTGTTTATGACCCCCCTCCCTTAGAAACAGCTCTTACCATGTAATCAGTGAAAGTCCAAATAAAAGAACGTGGTGGAACCGTACAAAGAGTACAGTCCAGACGTTTCTCCTCAGTTGAGTATGTTCAAGCATAAAGATGGCTAAATAAACTAAAAATAATAATACTACAGTGAAGATACAAAACCAATCACAAAGTGCTGTTCAGTATTGTAAAAGGAGTTATTTCATGTCTAGAAGGCTCTTATATTGTTAAAAAATATATATTTCATGCTAAAGTTGAAGAATTCATGTCTTGTGACAAAGCCAGCGGGTAAAATGCAAATCCGAGGCGACCAGTTGTCGGACCTGTTTGATAGGATACATGGAGCCCACGGTCTGCAGGGAGCTGAACTTGGGCCAGTTGGTAATTTCGATCGGTTCCAAGAGGAATTGGCGCCCCCTGTAGTTGCTGTACTCACATAGCACCCACCTGCAAACAAGAAAGACAAACCAGATCGGATAAAATGTCTTTAAAAAAATCCTCTTCTTTTAAGTAACAAAATTAAACATGTTTTTAAACATAACTCCTTAACCAAACATGCAAAATGGCCAATAATGCCTGAAATTATCTATATTTGTGACTTTTACTAGAAACGTATACTCTTGTAAGGTTTGCAAACGCAAAAAACGTCTTTGTTTTTTATTCATAATAATGTATGTTTGTGAATTTTACCACAAAACATGCTCTTGTAAGGTTTGCAAACAATTTTTATTTTATTTTATTATTTTTACTCAATGTATGTTTGTGAGTTTTACTAGAAACATATGCTCTTGTAAGGTTTGCAAACACACAAAAAATGTGTTTTTTTTACTCAAAATGTATGTTTGTAAGTTTTGCTAAAAACATATGCTCTTGTAAGGTTTGCAAACACACAAATTGTTTTTTTCTACTCATAATAATGTATGTTTGTGAGTTTTACTAGAAACATATGCTCTTGTAAGGTTTGCAAACACACAAAAAATTTGTTTTTTTTACTCATAATGTATGTTTCTAAGTTTTGCTAAAAACATATCCTCTTGTAAGGTTTGCAAACACACACATTTGTTGTTTTTTTACTCATAACGTATGTTTGTGAGTTTTATTAGAAACATATGCTCTTGTAAGGTTTGCAAACACAAAAAAAATTGTTTTTTTACTCATAATGTACGTTTGTAAGTTTTACTAGAAACATATGCTCTTGCAAGGTTTGCAAACACACACATTTGTTGGTTTTTTTACTCATAATAATGTATGTTTGTGACTTTTACTAGAAACATATGCTCTTGTAAGGTTTGCAAACACACACACTTTTTTTTCCACTAGTAATAATGTATGTTTGTGAGTTTTACTAGAAACATATGCTCTTGTGAGGTTTGCAAATACAAAAAAAATTGTTTTTTTTACTAATAATATATGTTTATAAGTTTTGCTAGAAACATATGCTCTTGTAAGTTTAGCAAACACACACATTTGTTGTTTTTTTACTCATAATAATGCATGTTTGTGAGTTTTACTAGAAACATATGCTCTTGTAAGGTTTGCAAACACAAAACCATTTTTTTTCCCTTCTCATAATGTGTGTTTGTGAGTTTTACTAGAAACATATACTCTTGTAAGGTTTGCTAACACAAAAAAAATTGTTTTTTTTAACTAATAATGTATGTTTGTGAGTTTTACTACAAACATATGCTCTTAAAAGGTTTGCAAACACAAAAAAAATAGTTTTTTTTTACTTATAATGTATGTTTATAAGTTTTGCCAGAAACATATACTCTTGTAAGGTTTGCAAACACACATTTTTTTTCTACTATTAATAATGTATGTTTGTGAGTTTTACTATAAACAATGTTTTTTTTTTACTAATAATGTACGTTTATAAGTTTTGCTAGAAACATATGCTCTTGTAAGGTTTGCAAACACACACATTTGTTGTTTTTTTTACTCATAATAATGTATGTTTGTGACTTTTACTAGAAACATATGCTCTTGTAAGGTTTGCAAACACACACATTTTTTTCCCCCACTAGTAATAATGTATGTTTGTGAGTTTTACTAGAAACATATGCTCTTGTAAGGTTTGCAAACACACAAAAAAATCTTTTTTTACTCATTATGTATGTTTGTAAGTTTTGCTTAAAACATATGCTCTTGTAAGGTTTGCAAACACACACATTTTTTTTCCCCACTAGTAATAATGTATGTTTGTGAGTTTTACTAGAAACATATGCTCTTGTAAGGTTTGCAAACACACAAAAAAATGTTTTTTTACTCATTATGTATGTTTGTAAGTTTTGCTAAAAACATATGCTCTTGTAAGGTTTGCAAACACACACATTTTTTTTCCCCACTAGTAATAATGTATGTTTGTGAGTTTTACTAGAAACATATGCTCTTGTAAGGTTTGCAAACACACAAAAAAATGTTTTTTTACTCATAATGTATGTTTGTAAGTTTTGCTAAAAACATATGCTCTTGTAAGGTTTGCAAACACACAAATTGTTTTTTTCTACTAATAATAATGTATGTTTGTGAATTTTACTAGAAACATATGCTCTTGTAAGGTTTGCAAACACAAAAAAAAAATGTTTTTTTACTCATAATGTATGTTTGTAAGTTTTGCTAGAAACAAATTCTCTTGTAAGGTTTGCAAACACACACATTTGTTGTTTTTTACTCATAATAATGTATGTTTGTGAGTTTTACTGGAAAAATATGCTCTCGTAGGGTTTGCAAACACAAAACCTGTTTTTTTTCCTTCTCATAATAATGTATGTTTGTGAGTTTTACTAGAAACATATGCTCTTGTAAGGTTTGCAAACACACAAAAAAATGTTTTTTTACTCATAATGTATGTTTGTAAGTTTTGCTAAAAACATATGCTCTTGTAAGGTTTGCAAACACACACATTGTTTTTTTCTACTAATAATAATGTATGTTTGTGAGTTTTACTATAAACATATGCTCTTGTAAGGTTTGCAAACACACAAAAAAAAATGTTTTTTTACTCATAATGTATGTTTGTAAGTTTTGCTAGAAACAAATTCTCTTGTAAGGTTTGCAAACACACACATTTGTTGTTTTTTACTCATAATAATGTATGTTTGTGAGTTTTACTGGAAAAATATGCTCTCGTAGGGTTTGCAAACACAAAACCAGTTTTTTTTCCTTCTCATAATAATGTATGTTTGTGAGTTTTACTAGAAACAAATACTCTTGTAAGGTTTGCAAACACAAAAAAAATTGTTTTTTTTAACTAATAATGTATGTTTATAAGTTTTGCTAGAAACATATGCTCTTAAAAGGTTTGCAAACACAAAAAAAATAGTTGTTTTTTTTACTTATAATGTATGTTTATAAGTTTTGCTAGAAACATATTCTCTTATAAGGTTTGCAAACACCAAAACTGTTTTTTTTTTTCTCATAATAATGTATGTTTGTGAGTTTTACTAGAAACATATACTCTTGTAAGGTTTGCAAACACATAATTTTTTTTCTACTAATAATAATGTATGTTTGTGAGTTTTACTAGAAACATATGCTCTTGTAAGGTTTGCAAACACACAAAAAAATGGTTTTTTTACTAATAATGTATGTTTATAAGTTTTGCTAGAAACATATGCTCTTGTAAGTTTAGCAAACACACACATTTGTTGTTTTTTTACTCATAATAATGTATGTTTGTGATTTTTACTAGAAACATATGCTCTTGTAAGGTTTGCAAACACACATTTTTTTTTTCTACTAATAATAATGTATGTTTGTGAGTTTTACTAGAAACATATGCTCTTGTAAGGTTTGCAAACACACAAAAAAATGTTTTTTTACTCATAATGTATGTTTGTAAGTTTTGCTAAAAACATATGCTCTTGTAAGGTTTGCAAACACACACAAAAAAATGTTTTTTTACTCATAATGTATGTTTGTAAGTTTTGCTAGAAACAAATTCTCTTGTAAGGTTTGCAAACACACACATTTGTTGTTTTTTACTCATAATAATGTATGTTTGTGAGTTTTACTGGAAAAATATGCTCTCGTAGGGTTTGCAAACACAAAACCTGTTTTTTTTCCTTCTCATAATAATGTATGTTTGTGAGTTTTACTAGAAACAAATACTCTTGTAAGGTTTGCAAACACAAAAAAAATTGTTTTTTTTAACTAATAATGTATGTTTATAAGTTTTGCTAGAAACATATGCTCTTAAAAGGTTTGCAAACACAAAAAAAATAGTTGTTTTTTTTACTTATAATGTATGTTTATAAGTTTTGCTAGAAACATATTCTCTTATAAGGTTTGCAAACACACACATTTGTTGTTTTTTTACTCATAATAATGTATGTTTGTGAGTTTTACTGGAAACATACGCTCTTGTAGGGTTTGCAAACACACAAATTGTTTTTTTCCACTAATAATAATGTATGTTTGTGAGTTTTACTAGAAACATATTCTCTTATAAGGTTTGCAAACAAACACACATTTGTTGTTTTTTTACTCATAATAATGTATGTTTGTGAGTTTTACTGGAAACATATGCTCTTGTAGGGTTTGCAAACACAAAAACTGTTTTTTTTCCTTCTCATAATAATGTATGTTTGTGAGTTTTACTAGAAACATATACTCTTGTAAGGTTTGCAAACACATACTTTTTTTCCTACTAATAATAATGTATGTTTGTGAGTTTTACTAGAAACATATGCTCTTAAAAGGTTTGCAAACACAAAAAAAATAGTTTTTTTTACTAATAATGTATGTTTATAAGTTTTGCTAGAAACATATTCTCTTGTAAGGTTTGCAAACACAAAAAAATATATTTTTTTACTTATAATGTATGTTTATAAGTTTTGCTAGAAACATATTCTCTTATAAGGTTTGCAAACACAAAAACTGTTGGGTTTTTTTCTCATAATAATGTATGTTTGTGAGTTTTACTAGAAACATATACTCTTGTAAGGTTTGCAAACACAATTTTTTTTCTACTAATAATAATGTATGTTTGTGAGTTTTACTAGAAACATATGCTCTTAAAAGGTTTGCAAACACAAAAAAATAGTTGTTTTTACTAATAATGTATGTTTATAAGTTTTGCTAGAAACATATTCTCTTGTAAGGTTTGCAAACACAAAAAATAGTTTTTTTTTACTTATAATGTATGTTTATAAGTTTTGCTAGAAACATATTCTCTTATAAGGTTTGCAAACACAAAAACTGTTGTTTTTTTTTCTCATAATAATGTATGTTTGTGAGTTTTACTAGAAACATATACTTTTGTAAGGTTTGCAAACACACAATTTTTTTCTACTAATAATAATGTATGTTTGTGAGTTTTACTATAAACAATGTTTTTTTTACTAATAATGTACGTTTATACGTTCACAAAGTGGTGACCCTCGCCCCATCCTTTTAAGGAAGCTGCTTTTATACCCAATCATGGCACCCACCTGTTCCCAATTAGCCTGTTCACATGTGGGATGTCCATCATAAGTATTTGATGAGCATTCCTCCACTTTCTCAATCTTTTTTGCCACTTGTGCCAGCTTCTTTGAAACACGTTGCATGCACCAGTTCGAACGTTAAATATCTTGTCTTTGCAGTCTATTCAGTTGAATATAGGATTTGCAAATCATTGTATTCTGTTTTTATTTAACATTTACACACCAGAGCCAACTTCACTGGTTTTGGGGTTTGTGCATACACATTTTTTTTGTGTGGTTAAAATAAAAATAAAAACTTTTTGCATGGAGTGAACAGGCGTTACCTGTAAATATCCCACGAATAACATAAAGTGGTGTTTGTGTTTATGAATATATTACCAAGTTGCACCAATTGTGCATAAAAGGTCCTCACCAGCCACTGTTAACTCTGACGGACAGGATGTGATCATTGAAGCCTTCTCCCGCCAGGCTGAGGATCTCCGAGTCTGTGGAGATCTCCCTCCCCTCCAGACCCTCCAGGCCGAACAGCGAGATGGAGGGGACTGAGAAGGTCTGCACACACACACACAGAGATACCATTCCACAACCATGCATGACACATTTGTCTTTGCACAATTCACCCCACCATTGGCACGGCCTTGACGGAGCGGATGAAGGTGCTGGACGTGCAGCCCATGCTGGTTAAGGAGTTGTAGCCCCCTTCTGATAGGACGTACATGACCCCGCTGAAGTCTTTATTCTCATACAGGACCCAGCTGAGAAATACAAACAACAAACAACAATTAAAGCTGCAAGCAGCGATGGGAGGGCCCGACTTTTGCTGGTGTTTCCTGCCTTTACCCATTCAACATATCTTTACTTGCACATTACCTACCTTCCCTGCATCCTGGGGTCACACTGGTGCTTCTTTCTGTCACCCATAATGTTTGAAAAAAGGTGACGGGTTTTTACAAAACTTTTGTTTTGAAGGGGTAATTGCCAACTCCCTGTTGATTTTTGCTGAAGGATGTCAATTATTAAAATGTAGGTCTAAGTGAGACCTACATAGAGGTTTTTGTTTCATGTCTCTCCGACTTTCCAACTGGAAGTTAAAAGCAGTTTTAACTGTGTTTTCTTCCTAGGAGCAGTTTTGTCTGTGTTTTATTCTTAGGGGGCGCTAGAGCGCAATTTAGAGTTTTGGGGTTTGACGCGCTCAAAGGAGATAATGTTTGAAAAAAGGTGCAAGTTTTAACAAAACATTTGTTTTGAAGGGGTAATTGCCAACTTCCTGTTGATTTTTGCTGAAGGATGTCAATTATTAAAATGTAGGTCGAAGTGAGACCTACATAGAGGTTTTTGTTTCATGTCTCTCTGACATTCCTACCGGAAGTTAAAAGCAGTTTTACCTGTGTTTTCTTTCTAGGAGCAGTTTTGTCTGTGTTTTATTCTTAGGGGGCGCTTGAGCGCAATTTAGAGTTTTGGGGTTTGACGCGCTGAGAGGAGATAATGTTTGAAAAAATGTGACCGTTTTTTACAAAACTTTTGTTTTGAAGGTTTTTTTTGCCAACTTCCTGATGATTTTTGCTGAAGGATGTCAATTATTAAAATGTAGGTCTAAGTAAGACCTATATAGAGGTTTTTGTTTCATGTCTCTCCCACATTCCTACCGGAAGATAAAAGCAGTTTTACCTGTGTTTTCTTCCTAGGAGCAGTTTTGTCAGTGTTTTATTCTTAGGGAGCGCTAGAGCGCAATTTAGAGTTTTGGGGTTTGACGTGCTCAGAGGAGATAATATTTGAAAAAAGGTGACGGGTTTTTACAAAACTTTTGTTTTGAAGGGGTAATTTCCAACTTCCTGTTGATTTTTGCTGAAGGATGTCAATTATTAAAATGTAGGTCTAAGTGAGACCTACATAGAAGTTTTTGTTTCATGTCTCTCCGACATTCCTACCGGAAGTTATAAGCAGTTTTACCTGTGCTTTCTTCCTATGAGCAGTTTTGTCTGTGTTTTATTCTTAGGGGGCGCTAGAGCGCAATTTAGAGTTTTGGGGTTTGACGCGCTCAGAGGAGATAATGTTTGAAAAAAGGTGAAGGGTTTTTATAAAACTTTTGTTTTGAAGGGGTAATTTCCAACTTCCTGTTGATTTTTGCTGAAGGATGTCAATTATTAAAATGTAGGTCTAAGTGAGACCTACATAGAGGTTTTTGTTTTATGTCCCTCCGACATTCCTAACGGAAGATAAAAACAGTTTTACCTGTGTTTTCTTCCTAGGAGCAGTTTTGTCTGTGTTTTATTTTTAGGGGGTGCTAGAGCGCTATTTAGAGTTTTGGGGTTTGACGCGCTCAGAGGAGATAAAGTTTGAATAAAGGTGACAGGTTTTTAGAAAACTTTTGTTTTGAAGGGGTAATTGGCTACTTCCTGTTGATTTTTGCTGAAGGATGTCAATTATTAAAATGTAGGTCTAAGTGAGACCTACATAGAGGTTTTTGTTTAATGTCTTTATGACATTCCTATTGGAAGTTACGAGCAGTTTTGTCTGTGTTTTCTTCCTAGGAGCAGTTTTTTCTGTGTTTTATTCCTAGGGGCGCGAGAGCGCAATTTTGAGTTTTTTTTTTTATTTTATTTTTTTTCTATTAGATTGCAATTTTTGCCAGTCCTTAAGGGGGTCAAATTACAGCTCAAAGAGGCAAAAATGACCTTTTTTAAGAAAATATTGTTTTGAAGGGCTTTTTGCCAACTTCCTGTTGATTTTTGCTGAAGGAAGTCAGTGTATGAAATCTAGGTCTAAGTCAGACCTACATAGAGGTTTTTGTTTCATGTCTCTACGACATTCCAAACGGAAGTTACAAGCAGTTTTGTCAGTTTTTTTCCTAGGGGGCGCTAAAGCGCAATTTAGATTTTTTTTATTATTTTTTATTATTACATGGCAAGGTTCGCCATACCGATGTGTGTGTCAAATTTGGTGAGTTTTGAAGCATGTTAAGGGGGTCAAATTACAGCGTGAAGGTGCGGAATAATAAAGAATAATAATAATAATAATAAAACCTTACAGATACAATAGGGTCTTCTGTCCCAAAGGGACATTTGGTCCCTAAAAAATGATCATGACTTTGAAGAAAACAAGGGCTCCATGTCACATCTCTCACCTCCCTCCCACCACTCTGCACGACTTGGTCTGGAAGTTTTCCGTTTCTGCTTTCTGTTTGTAGCTGAAGATAAGACAGTCGCCCCTGTAGTCCGGCTCGGAGTACAATAGTATCTGGGAGAGGCAAATAGGGATGCAGGAAAGTGTTGTATCAGATTTGATGGCAATAAAGGGATACGGAAGGTGCATTCTGGATGAAAACTATACAATATCACGCACTACTAAATACGTAAAATATCGACACAGGTCTTACAAAAAATATTGAGAGGTATTTTTATGTTACTTCATTGTGTACCGCTATCATCCATCCATCCATTTTCTACCACGGGGTTGCTAGAGCCTATCTCAGCTGCATTTGGGCGGAAGGCGGTGTACACCCTGGACAAGTCGCCACCTCGTACCGCTCAAATGCAATTAAACAATGGTTTGGATTAGGGTTTTTTAACCTTTTTTTTTTTACCAATCGAATATTAACACTGAATTAGTATTCTTATTCTTGATTTTAATCATATTCAATAATCAAGTCTAAGCTATAGCACCGTATTTTCCGCACTATAAGGCGCACCTTTCATTACAAAATGTTGGCAATTTTTCTATACTGGCATAGTATAAAAACAAGGTGTGTCCAAATTTTTGGTCTGTACTGTACGTGTTGATTTGTGCTGATATCGGCCTAAAATCGATGCTGTCCATTACTGTCATGACGTGGTTTGAGCAGCTTCGTTCTCCCAAAATGCAGACGGATCATTCTGGACAAAGCGTGTAGGTAAGAACATGATTTAATTCTCAAAAATTAAAGTAGTACAATCAAACGGAACACAACGTGCTGATCACACTTGGAGCTAAAACAAATACTTAGCGCAGGAAACATAGAACTATAGGACATGGAACATTGGCGAAACTGTGGCATGAAATAAACAAGACTTACGTAATAGTTTGCGTGAAGCAAGACCGAGTGTGGACAGCAACGTGAATAAATAGCTCTCTGATTAGTGCTCGGCAGAAGGTGACTGATCAGAGGCAGGTGGAAATACAAACCCCGTTTCCATACGAGTTGGGAAATTGTGTTAGATGTAAATATAAACGGAGTACAATGATTTGCAAATCCTTTTCAACCCATATTCAATTGAATGCACTACAAAGACAACATATTTGATGTTCAAACTCGTAAACGTTATTGTTTTTTTGCAAATAATTAACTTAGAATTTTATAGCTGCAACACATGCCAAAGTAGTTGGGAAAGGGCATGTTCACCACTGTGTTACATCACCTTTTCTTTTAACAACACTCAATAAACGTTTGGGAACTGAGGAAACTAATTGTTGAAGCTTTGGAAGTGGAATTCTTTCCCATTCTTGTTTTATGTAGAGCTTCAGTCGTTCAACAGTCCGGGGTTGTAACACGTGCTGAATGTGGCTTGGCATTGTCTTGCTGAAATAAGCAGGAGCGTCCATGAAAAAGACGGCGCTTAGATGGCAGCATATGTTATTGCAAAACCTGTATGTACCTTTCAGCATTAATGGTGCCTTCACAGATGTGTACGTTACCCATGCCTTGGGCACTAATGCACCCCCATACCATCGCAGATGCTGGCTTTTGTACTTAGCGTCTATAACAGTCTGGATGGTTCGCTTCCCCTTTGGTCTGGATGACACAATGTCGAATATTTCCAAAAATAATTTGAAATGTGGACTCGTCAGACCACAGAACACTTTTCCACTTTGCATCAGTCCATCTTAGATGATCTCGGGCCCTGGCGTTTCTGGATGTTGTTGATAAATGGCTTTCGCTTTGCATAGTAGAGCTTTAACTTGCACTTAAAGATGTAGCGACGAACTGTATTTAGTGACAGTGGTTTTCTGAAGTGGTCCTGAGCCCATGTGGTGATATCCTTTAGAGATTGATGTCGCTTTTTGAAACAGTGCCGTCTGAGGGAGCGAAGGTTACGGTCATTCAATGTTGGTTTCCGGCCATGCCGCTTACGTGGAGTGATTTCTCCAGTTTTTCTGAACCTTTTGATGATATTATGGAGCGTAGATGTTGAAATCCCTAAATTTCTTGCAATTACACTTTGAGAAAGGTTGTTCTTAAACTGTTTGACTATTTGCTCACGCAGTTGTGGACAAAGGGGTGTACCTCGCCCCATCCTTTCTTGTGAAAGACTGAGCATTTTTTGGGAAGCTGTTTTTATACCCAATCATGGCACCCACCTGTTCCCAATTAGCCTGCACACCTGTGGAATGTTCCAAATAAGTGTTTGATGAGCATTCCTCAACTTTATCAGTATTTATTGTCACCTTTCCCAACTTCTTTGTTACATGTTGCTGGCATCAAATTCTTATGTAAATGATTATTTGCAAAAAATAAAAATGTTTATCAGTTTGAACATCAAATCAAATTTTATGTCAGTTTTGCTTTTGTCACATCCATGAGTTTGGGTTTATCTTTGTAGCATATTCAACTGAATATGGGTTGAAAAGGATTTGCAAATCATTGTATTCTGTTTATATTTACATCTAACACAATTTCCCAGCTCATATGGAAACGGGGTTTGCAATAAGTAACCATGGTAACTAACAAGGGTGCACAAAAACAGGAACTAAGGGAGTCCAAAACTAACAGACCATAACAAACACATCAGGACAAATCCTCAAGGCGGCATTATCAGTATCGCATCGGAAGTGACAAAAGTTGTATCGGGACACCCGTATGATGCTACAGTATATCACTCCATTTCCACGGTTTTAAGAATATCGGGACCAGCCTAAAAATGACTACCCACCTCTTTCCTGGTCCTGTTACCGTCAGTTGGAGCCTGAAAGCCGACAGAGCACATTGACATTTTAGAACATGTTTGTTAAATATGTATTAAAAAAAATAAGTTAAGTGTTTACCAGATGAATTGGCTGCACGGAGCAGATGCGAGTGTCCGGAGAACCCCAGTCGGCAGAATTACTATAGAAGCCTTTCTCCAGGATGTATTGGCTACCGGAGAAGTCCACATGGGAGTAGGCCACCCACCTGAACATCAACATCATTATTGTATTATTGCAAATCTTGCCTCCGTCAACACATTTGGGTTCATTTTGGTAGAGTATTTTTACATTTTAAGTATCCCAAAAAATACATTAAAAGTCTGTCAAAATCGTCTTATATAATTTTTTTTTATTTTTATTGATTTATACTAAAATAGTATCACATTTACATAAAAGTAAAACTCAAAAAATGAGAATACCGTGCAAAAGTTAGCATTTCAACGTCAAATGTGAAACTATGTGGTATGAACTCATATGTCGAGCGTTGATTTACTTATCATTTTAAGGGTCGTGGCTCACAGTTTTTGAAAACCCCACATTTTCTGAGATTTTATATCAGGTTCAAACAATCTATTAAAACAGACAAGAAGCAAGGAATCAAACAGACACAGAATTCAATTTGGCTCAGTGAGGAGAAACATGTCCATCTGTACCCTTGTACAGTTTCTGCCAAAAGATTGTACGCCTCCCTCTCTTATTTGGACCTTCCCTGACCACATGGCAACATCTGTTTCCAAAGGGAGGGGGTCGTAAACAGCCATCGCCTTTGATTACAAAACAGTTCAAAAGAAAAGGTCGGTTCAAAAAAAGAGGTCGTAACAGAGTTAAAAAAAAGCGGAGATTGGAGGGGAGTCTGGTCATGCTTCCTCTTCGCTTTTGTAGTTCTTGAGTCAAGACAATATCTTTCTGTCGATTACACTACATGAAAGAACTAGAACCCCCCCCGACATAGTGGCGTTTTACAAGCCTTCTTCTTGGGAGGTTCAAAGACATTTTTTTGGCTTCTCGTCGAGAACTCATTGAAACAAAGTTTTGGTGATAACTTCGATACAATTATTCAAACATTTTCAATGCAAAGTTTTCATAAACAGTGAGCCATAATCACTCCAAATGATATCAAAAGAAGGTTTGAAATATCTCGAGGCGCATGATAAGAGCCATATATTATTTTCACCTTGGAATAAACCAACCTTCACTTGATATTCTCATTTTTAGAATTAGACCTGTTTTTGAAGCATGTTTTGTTATGAATTGCTCGGTCTTCAAGATATTCAAAGTCCATCCATCCATCCATCCATTTTCTACCGCTTATTCCCTTTGGGGTCGCTGGTGCCTATCTCTGCTACAATTGGGCGGAAGGCGGCGTACACCCTGGACAAGTCGCCACCAAAATCGCAGGGCCAACAGAGATAGACAGACAACATTCACACTTACATGTATATATATATATATATATATATATATATATATATATATATATATATATATATATATATATATATATATATAAGATGCAACGTATGCTTGAAAGAAAAACTGTTTATTATATACCACCCAGACCTGCCATCCCTCAACAAGCGCAGTGAAATTGTATCAGCATGCCGCCACAGACGGAAACACCTCCTAGGTAACACATGAGCCAATCACCACGCCCCTACGCCTGCCTGTACCTACCCGTTCTGTGCCCTATACAAACCATGGTATTAAAATCTCCTGATGATTGAGGGAACCCCTCATGAAACAGTTCTGTAGAGATGAAATAGTCTTGTGATTTTTTTCCCCACACATACATATATTGCGAGCACTATTCTCTGGATAATCTAATTAAGATATATATACATATATATATATATATATTTATATATATATATATATAGTGAATTATATTTTTATATAGCGCTTTTCTCAAGTGACTCAAAGCGCTTTACATAGTGAAACCCAATATCTAAGTTACATTGGGAGCAGGTGGGTAAAGTGTCTTGCCCAAGGACACAACGGCAGTAACTAGGATGGCACAAGCGGGAATCGAACCTGCAACCCTCGAGTTGCTGGCACGGCCACTCTACCAACCGAGCAATACCGCCCCATATATATATATATATATTTATATATATATACATACACACACATATATATATATATATGTACATATATACAGTATATATAAGTATACATATGTATATACATTAACATACATACATATATGTAATATATGTATATTTATATACATATATATACTGCGATGAGGTGGCAACTTGTCCAAGGTGTACACGGTCCTCCGCCCGATTGTAGCTGAGATAAGCATCAGTGCCCCCCGCGACCCCAAAGGGAATAAGCGTTAGTATATATATATATATATATATATATATATATATATATGTATATATATATATATATATATATATATATATATATATACACATACATACACACACATATATATATATGTACATATATACAGTATATATAAGTATACGTATGTATATATGTATATACATATACACACATACATATATGTAATATATGTATATTTATATACATATATATACTGCGATGAGGTGGCAACTTGTCCAAGGTGTACCCGGCCTTCCGCCCGATTGTAGCTGAGATAAGCATCAGTGCCCCCCGCGACCCCAAAGGGAATAAGCGTTAGTAAATATATATATATATATATATATATATATATATATATATATATATATACACACACACACACACTGTCTGTTTAAGTTATTTTTTACACATTCAAAACAAGCTTTTCTCTTCTTTTTTTACTTGCATATTATTGGTAAATATTTTGTATCCATAGATTCCATCCTAAGAGTGCAGATTTAGCTTTGCGACTTACGCCCCGCTGTAGACCTGGATGGATCGGGTGTTGGTCTTGTAGCCAAACAGCTCCACGTCCGGGATGGCCTCCATCACCTCGAAGGTGTTCTCCTCCTGCTCGCCGGCACCCTGCTCTTCCTCCGGCTGCTCGAACATCACCATTACAGGATCGCTCAGGTCCTACGGAACACCGCGACCTTAGCGACGTGCATGTCTTCACCGCCACAATAAACCCGACTTACAGCTTGGATGACCCTAACGGAGCGCAGCTCGGGGTTGGAGCCTCCCCACACCCTCCAGTCGTGGTACTCGCCCTCCTCCAGCAAGTACTGGTGCCCCCTGAAGCCCTCCTTCTCGTAGCCCACCCAGCTACGTCAACAAGAGGAACACACAGGTGTTAAAGACACAAAAAAGGTAGGAGCGCGATGAGCCAGCCGCTTACATTCCTCCGTGCACTTTGAGGGATCCCGCCGTGTACATGAAGGCACTCTGCTGCTTGTCCAGTCGGGTCATGAAGTCTTTCATGTTGGCGGTGATGACTCTCGATCTGCCGGTGAAGTACGACCTTTCGAAGATCTCGATCTGCGTACAAAGATTCTAAGTCAGACTTTGGGGAAGACTGTCAGCGCCTGCTGCCACCTTGTGGTTTTGTATGTTCAGTTCTACTTGGTGCAGTAGACCTGGACCTTACATTTCTTCTTCCCCCTGCACTGCAAAAACTGCAATCTAAGTAAGATGAAATGTCTCAAATAAGGCTGATTTTTGCTTATTTTCTGTAGGATAAGATGATTCTTCTCACCAAGCAGATTTTATGTTGGAGTGTTTTACTTGTTTTAAAGGGGAACATTATCAGCAGACCTATGTAAGCGTCAATATATACCTTGATGGTGCAGAAAAAAAGACCATGTATTTTTTTAACCGATTTCCGAACTCTAAACGGGTGAATTTTGGCAAATTAAACGGCTTTCTGTTTATCGCTCTTTTAGCGATGACGTCACCGAGGTAACACACCCGCCATTTTCATTTTCACATTACAAACACCGGGTCTCAGCTCTGTTATTTTCCGTTTTTTCGACTATTTTTTGGAACCTTGGAGACATCATGCCTCGTGGGTGTGTTGTCGGAGGGTGTAACAACACTAACAGGGAGGGATTCAAGTTGCACCACTGGCAAGAAATCTGCCGCCAGACCCCCATTGAATGTACCAAAGTGTCTTCACATTTGACCGGCGATGCTAAGACAGACATGGCACAGAGATGTATGGATAACCTGCAGATGCATTTGCAACCATTAAGTCAACGAAATCACAAAGGTGAGTTTTGTTGATGTTGTTGACTTATGTGCTAATCAGACATATTTGGTCACGGCATGACTGCCAGCTAATCAGAGTGGAATGCACTCCCAACAGGTATAAAAGTAAGTGCATCTCTATATTCCTTCAAAAGCGCTCTAAAACAACACCTCCAGGCAACTTCAACACTTTACTAATACCCTCCTCCATTCACATCCCATCCCCCCGGATTATAAACAACTCAAATGTACTTCTAATGTATATACTTGTTCTTATGCTATGTGAACTCACTATGTTCTCTGCTGGCTGTACATATCCTACTAAATAAGACCTACACTGTTTCAATGTCCACATTTCTCTGTTGATGCAATTGTTGATGACTGAAGTTCTGATATCAACCAAAGCTCCTCATCCCACCCCCCGGATTGTAAATAATGTAAATAATTCAATGTATATACTATGATAATTAACTTGTGTGATGACTGTATTATGTTGATAGTATATATTTGTACCATGAATTGATTTACGTGGACCCCGACTTAAACAAGTTGAAAAACTTATTCGGGTGTTACCATTTAGTTGTCAATTGTACAGAATATGTACTGAACTGTGCAATCTACTAATAAAAGTATCAATCAATCAATCGATGCTAACACGCTACGCTAATCGATGCTAACATGCTATTTACCGGCGGTGCTAAGACAGACATGGCACAGAGATGTATGGATAACCTGCAGATGCATTTGCAACCATTAAGTCAACAAAATCACAAAGGTGAGTTTTGTTGATGTTGTTGACTTATGTGCTAATCAGACATATTTGGTCACGGCATGACTGTCAGCTAATCGATGCTAACATGCTACGCTAATCGATGCTAAAATGCTATTTACGATAGCTGTATGTACATTTGAAACCAGATACCCACATTTAATGCGAAACAAACACTTACCAATCGACGGATTTAAGTTGCTCCAGTGTCACAAGATGCGAAAGTCCTGATCGTTTGGTCCGCACATTTTACCGGCGATGCTAATAAGGCAGCCATGCTATGGGCCACTTCATTAGGTACACCCACGCTATGGGCGAATAGAGTCAATAGCTATTCGCTCAATAGCTTCAATTTCTTCTTCAATTTCGTTTTCGCTATCTGCCTCCATACTCCGACCATCTGTTTCAATACATGCGTAATCTGTTGAATCGCTTAAGCCGCTGAAATCCGAGTCTGAATCCTAGCTAATGTCGCTATATCTTGCTGTGGTAACCGCCATGTTGTTTGTATTGGCAGCACTGTATGACGTCACAGGGAAATGGATAGTGGTTTCCAAGATAGCGAAAATAAGGCACTTTAAAGCTTTATTTAGGGATATTCCGGGACCGGTAAAATTTTGAACAAAACTTCAAAAAATACAACAAGCCACTGGGAACTGATTTATATTGTTTTTAACCCTTTTGAAATTGTGATAATGTTCCCCTTTAAGGGTTTTGGTCCTAATTGATCTCAGTAAGATATTACAGCTTGTTGCTGAGATTTGATGACCTATATTGAGTGAAACATGCTTGAAACTAGAATACCCGTATTTCCTTGATTTGTCGCCGGGGCGCTAATTAATTTAAAACCTCTTCTCACTCCGGCGCTTACCAAAGGCATGCGGTAAAATTTAGACCTGCGCTTATAAATTTGAGTGTGATGTAAGGATACCATCATGAAAAGCACATTTAATAAAAAAAAAATGGTCTTACCTTTACTTATAAATGAAGTCCATGCGCAGCTCTTTCTGATCAAAAGCATCGATAACTTGTTTATAAAAGTCTTCCTTATCTTTCTTCAGTTTTAAAAGTCTCTCAGTCTCGATGGAGATCTTCCTTTATTACCTCCTTTTTCGACTGAAAGTCCAATTTAGAAAACTGTTTTATTTTGGATATGTAATCCTCCATGTTAAAAGTGCGAATGAGAAGAAAAAATAAACAATTGCTGCTCACTCTTGCTGCTTGTTGTCACTTCGTCTGCAGCCGAGTAGTCGCAAGAAGGAGAGAGTCATTAAATTACTCATATTTGACACACGCAGCTACGGTATATTAATAAAACATAGCTGCTTACTGTTCTTTTTAGCATATTCAATAGCTTGGACCTTAAATCCTACTGAATAGCTCTTAATCTTCTTCCCTTTATGCGATTTCAAATTATTGAAATCAGCCTCCTCCATTTTAGAAATTGATGACAGGTGAAGTGTCACTCGTGACGTGACGAGTTTGACCCGGTGGAAATTCTAGGCATATGCTAATTATTTTGCGAAACAAGTTTGACCTGGCGGAAATTCTAGACATGCGCTAATAAAAATAATATTTTGCAAAACGAGTTTGACCCGGCGTTAATGCTAAGCATGCGCTAATTATTTTGCGAAACGAGTTTGACCCGGCAGTAATTCTAGGGAGGCGCTTACTATATACCCGGCGGCAATTCAAGGAAATGGTAGAGCGTAAAATACCACAACAGAGACCCCGGTTTGTTGAACAACTTAAGCTGTACTTCAAGCAAGAATGAGAAATAATTCCACCTGAAAAGCTTCAAAAATTGGTCGCCTCGGTTCCAAAACGTTTACTGAGTGTTGTTAAAAGGAAAGGCCATGTAAAACTGTGGTAAAATTGCCTTTTTGCAATGTTTTAATGCCATTAAAATGTAGAATTAATGTTTATATGCAAAAATAAATTAAGTTTCTCAGTTCCAACATTAAATATATTTGCAGTCTATTCAATTGGTTCACTTGTGGGATGTTCCAAATAAGTGTTTGATGAGCATCCCTCAACTTTCTCAGTTTTTTTTGTGTGTGCCAACTTTTTTGAAACATGTTGGAGGCATCAAATTCCAAATGAGGTAATATTTGCAAAAAATTACATTTTCCAATTTGAACATTAAGTATCTTGTCTTTGCAGTCTATTCAATTAAATATAAGTTGACAAATATTTGCAAATCATTGTATTCTGTTTTTATTTAGGAATGACACAATGTGCCAACTTCACTGGTTTTGGGTTTTGTATAAAAGAGGGACTACAACAAAAGTATTGATCCCGCCACGCTAGTATTGATCCGATACCAATATCCACCCACCTTGGTATTGATACTACCATATTTCCTTGAATTGCCGCAGGGCATATAGTATGCGCCTGCTTTGAATTACTGCCGGGTCAAACTCGTTTCGCAAAATAATTAACGCATGCTTAGTATTACCGCCGGGTCAAACTCGTCACGTCACGAGTGACACTTCCCCTGTCATCATTTTCAAAATGGAGGAGGCTGATTTCAATACCGGTAATTTGAAATTGCATAAAGGGAAGAACATTAAGAGCTATTCAGTAGGATTTAAAGTCCAAGCTTACATCACACTCAAATTTTTACTGCATGCCTTTGGTAAGTGCCGGAGTGAGAAGAGGTTTTTCAAAATAATAAGCGCATGCTTACTTTTACCGCATGCCTTTGGTAAGCGCAGGAGTGAGAAGAGGTTTTAAATTAATTAGCGCCCCGGCGGCAATTCAAGGAAATACGGTACCTATATTTAGATCAATAACAGCACTTCTTTAGATTACATTTGTTCACACCGTGCGAGTGCTTCCTCACCTTTGGTTCGCTGATATTTTCCACCCTGGGCTCCCCCTACACAAAAAGATGTTAGGAATCATGACAGACAGTAATGGACATCCTCTCCAACAAGAAGCCAAGAACCTAAAAACTGGATTGTGACTTACGACTTTGAGCGGGTGCAGAGACCCCACATAGGGCTGCTCCACGCCCCACGCTTCAGGATTGGAATACCCCCCGACCTCCAGGACGCGCGGCACCCCCTCAAAGAAGGGCTTGGCAAACACAAGCCATCTGCGTGAAATCAGATCAACTGAGATAATAATCTTTCATGTGTGAAAAGTGCCTCGTTATTATTACTCACAGTCCGGCTTTTATGATGATGGAGTTGGCCTTGATGGGGAAACCAAAAATTCTCGCATCTTCGGACGTATCTCGGAAGATCACCTTCTTGCCTTCTGCGTTCTCGTCTGGGAAGAGGCTGATTTCCGGCACGCTGTAGTCCTGCATGGGACGGGAGTTTGCAGTAATCAGCACAACTTAAGCATTAGTGACCTCTGTTGACAACATGACACAAATGTTTGATAAATAATTTGTAGCTCCTTTCGATACACATATATATATATACATATATATATACATATACATATATGTACATATATATACACACACACACACACATATATATATATACACATACATATATATATATATATACATATGTATATTTACATATATATATACATATATATATATAGATACATACATACATATATATATATACATACATATATATACATACATATATATGTATACATACACACACATATATATACATATACATATATACACATATATATATACATATATGTACATATATACACACACACATATATATATATATACATACATATATATATATACATATACATAATATATACATATATGTACATATATATACACATATGTATATATATACATATACATGTATATATATACATATTTATGTATATATAGACATATACATACATATATATGTATATATATACATACATATATATATATACATACATACATACATATATATGTATATATATACATACATATATATATACATAAATATGTATATATATACATGTATATGTATATATATACATATATACATACATATATATATATACATATATACACATATCTATATATATATATATACATATATGTACATATATACACACACACACACACATATATATATATACATACATATATATATATATACATAATATATACATATATGTACATATATATATACACACATATACATATATATACACATATGTATATATATACATATACATGTATATATATACATATGTATATATAGACATATACATACATATATATGTATATATATACATACATATATATATATACATACATACATACATACATATATATGTATATATATACATACATATATATATACATAAATATGTATATATATACATGTATATGTATATATATATACATATATATACATACATATATATATATACATATATATAAATACATACATACATACATATATGTTTTCATGTTTTCTTTTTATTTCATGCTTGATATAAGAAATTCTTACTTTGAAAAAGTAGTTTTATACTTGTGTCGATAACACAGTTTTGCAACACTGGATGTTCTAGTTTCAAGCAGGTTTTACTCAATAAAGGTCATAAAACCTCAGCAACAAGCTGTAATATCTTACTCAATCGGTAAAATCATATCATAATCATAAATAATCAAGTAGTTGATGAGTACACAAATCACTATTTACAGAATTCAATACATCTAAGAGGCCCCTGCATGCAGTGGAGTAGGCTGCAGTTTAAAACTTCACCACTAGGTGTCACTGCATACCAAGGTAAGGTCCTCTGTTGTCTTTGTAGGTTTAAATGACCATCATTAGAAAAAACACTTTTGAATGAAAGTTAAACAATTGAGTTTGTTCAGAGTGTATCTTATTAAATTAACACAAAAATACTTCAATATTGTACAAAAATCATATGTGGATCAGAGGGGAGCATTTCACCGCAATAAGTTGACAATTTACTGCCATCAAATTAAAAAGATATACAAAGTAACAGCATAAAACAGAGTTGCAACTAGGGGTTGTACCGATACTAAAATGTATTTCGATACATTTTGATACTTTTCTAAATAAAGTGCACCACAAAAAATGGCATTATTGTCTTTAATTTAACAAAAAAATCTTATTGCAAGTTTGTCCTTAAATAAACTAGTGAACACACGAGACAACTTGTCTTTTATTACTCAGTAAGCAAACAAAGGCTACTAATTTAGCTGCTGACATGTGCAGAAACATTTTGTGTCATTTATACACCCATTATTATGTCAACATTATTAAGGACAAGTGGTAGAAAATTAATTATAATTCTACTTGTTTATTTACTGTTCATTTCTGCTTACTTTCTCTTTTAACATGTTCTATCTACACTTCTGTTAAAATGTAATAATCACTTATTCTTCTGTTGTTTGATACTTTACATTAGTTTTGGATGATACCACAAATTTAGGTATCGATCCTATACCAAGTAGTTACAGGATCATACATTTGTCATATTCAAAGTCCTCAAGTGTCCAGGGACGTATTTCCTGAAATTATAAACATAATATACACTTAAATACACTTAATATACACTTTTTTAGAGGCAGTATAGTACCGAATATGATTCAGTAGTATCACGGTACTAGACAAGTACCGATATACATACATATATATATATATACATATATATATATACATACACATATATATATATATATATATATATACATATATATATACATATATATATATACATATATATATATGGATGGATGGATGGATATATACATATATATATATACATATATATATATATATACATATATATATATACATATACATACATACATACATATATATATATATATATATATATATATATATATATATATATATATAAAGACTGAGAAAGTTGAGGAATGCTCATCAAACGCTTATTTGGAACATCTCACAGGTGAACCAATTGAATAGACTGCAAATACAAGTTATTTAATGTTGGAACTGAGAAACCTCTTTTTTTTTTTGCAATTAATCATTAACCTAGAATTTAATGGCATTAACACATTGCAAAAAAGCAATTTTACCACCGTGTTACATGGCCTTTCCTTTTAACAACACTCTGTAACGTTTGGGAACTGAAGAGACCAATTTTCGAAGCTTATTTCCCATTCTTGCTTGATGTACAGCTTAATATAAATGTAACACACACACACACACACACATATATATATATATATATATATATATATATATATATATATATATATATATATATATATATATATATATATATATATATATAGCTAAATATAAATGTAACACACACAAAACAGCCCCAAAGCATGATGTTTCCACCCCCATGCTTCACAGTAGGTATGGTGTTCTTGGGATGCAACTCAGTATTCTTCTTCCTCCAATCACAACGAATTGAGTTTATACCAAAAAGTTCTATGTTGGTTTCATCTGACCACATGACATTCTCCCAATCCTCTGCTGTATCATCCATGTATCCATTTTGGTATAAACTCAACTCGTCGTGTTTGGAGGAAGAAGAATACTGAGTTGCATCCCAAGAACACCAGACCTACTGTGAAGCATGGGGGTGGAAACATCATGCTTTGGGGCTGTTTTTCTGCTAAGGGGACAGGACGATTGATCCGTGTTAAGGAAAGAATGAATGGGGCCATGTATCGTGAGATTTGGAGCCAAAACCTCCTTCCATCAGTGAGAGCTTTGAATACTTATTTTCCACCATAATTTACAAATAAATTCTTTAAAATTCCTACAATGTGATTTTTTTTTTCACATTCTGCCTCTCACAGTTGAAGTGTACCTATGATGAAAATGACAGACCTCTGTCATCCTTTGAAGTGGGAGAACTTGCACAATCGCTGGCTGACTAAATACTTTTTTTGCCGCACTGTATATTGATTTTTTTTATCGAGACCTGGATTTATGAGTTCCGAAAAAAATAAAGAAAGGGTTTTAAATGCTCACAAATAGAGTAAATGTTTAAAAAAAAAACAAATTATGTATTTCTGAATCTTCAGGGTCTGTGGGATAATTTAGTCCAGTTTGAAAAATCCAGGTGATAACATGGTTATTGAACAGTATCAGACTGATACCGCCCATTATTTGAACCTTCAGTTAACTGTGGACTGAACTAATAATCATTACCATACCTGGACAGGTGGGGAAAAAACAACAACTCACCCTCACAGCTCTTCGAACGGACCCAATGATGAACTTCTTGGCCGGCTTGGCTTCCGTCTGCTCCTCACTGCTCTCCTCCTTCTGCTCCCCGTTCTGCTGCTTCTCTCCATTCACCTGCTGCTCCTCCTCGGGGGGCTTGAAGGGGCAGGTGATCTCTATGTCCCCCTCGTCCAGGGCGATCTTCTCCCCTTTAAAGTTACGCTTCTCGTACAACACCCAGCTGCACGGGAGAAGAGACCCGATCAGGCTCGTAGACGAGGTTTATAATAGACTTTTTCGGCTGGAATTTGAAGGTAAAAGTTGTTGGCTTTAAATCAGGGCTGTCAAACTCAAATACAGAGTGGGCCGAACATTTTAAAGTGAACAAAGAAGCGGGCCAAGGTTGAAAAAATGAACCTTTTAATAGGAACCCGAACAAGTTTTGCATTGAATATTGAACAAGCAGGGGCGCTAATTATTTTAAAACCTCTTCTCACTTCGGCGCTTACCAAAGGCATGCGGTAAATTTAAGCCTGCGCTTATGAATTTGAGTGTGATGTAAGGATACCATCATGAAAAGCACATTTAATAATAAAAAAACTTTATTATGGTCTCACCTTTACTTATAAATGAAGCCCATGCGCAGCTCCTTCTGATCAAAAGCATCGATAACTTGTTTATAGAAGTCTTCCTTATCTTTCTTCAGTTTTAAAAGTCTCTGTCTCGATGGAGATCTTCCTTTATTACCTCCTGCTTCCATTGAAAGTCCAGTTTAGAAAACTGTTTTATTTTAGATATGTAATCCTCCATGTTAAAAGTGCAAGCGAGAGGAAAAAATACAATGATCGCTGCTCACTCTTACTGCTTGTTGTCACTTCTTCTGCAGCCTAGTTGTCGCAAGAAGGATCACTAGCGCCCTCTACCACCAGGAGGCGGGAGTCATTTAATGGCTCATATTTGACACACGCAGCTACGGTATATTAATAAAACATAGCTGTTCTTTTTAGCATATTCAATAGATTGTGAAGTGTGAAGTGAAGTGAATTATATTTATATAGCGCTTTTTTCTAGTGACTCAAAGCGCTTTACATTGTGAAACCCAATATCTAAGTTCCATTTAAACCAGTGTGGGTGGCACTGGGAGCAGGTGGGTAAAGTGTCTTGCCCAAGGACACAACGGCAGTGACTAGGATGGCGGAAGCGGGAATCGAACCAGCAACCCTCCGGTTGCTGGCACGGCCACTCTACCAACCGAGCTAAACCGCCCTGATTTAAGATTGGATCTTAAATCCTACTGAATAGATCTTAATCTTCTTCCCTTTATGCAATTTCAAATGATTGAAATCAGCTTCCTCCATTTTGAAAATGATGACAGGTGAAGTGTCACTCGTGACGTGACGAGTTTGACCCGGTGGAAATTCTAGACACATGCTAATTATTTGGCGAAACCAGTTTAACCCGGCAGTAATTCTAGGCAGGCGCATACAGCAATTCAAGGAAATAAGGTATATAACTTTATAGTGACATGCAAAATCGAGTTCCAAATAATAATAATAATTGAAAAATATCATTGGCATATCAAGTAAAATTTAAATAAAAATGTAATGCCACTTTTCTATTTGCAGCCTTCTGAGGTAAATATCAAAATAAACTTTTTTCCACAGGCTAATAATACATTTGTAAATAAAATAAGGATGAATGAATCAAACATTCAAGCCTTGAAGTAGCAAGCAAACGTGCATGAATTGCTCTCTATTTTTTTTCTCTCTCTCTATTCTTTGCTCTATATCAGGGGTCACCAACCTTTTTAAAACCAAGAGCTACTTCTTGGGTACTGATTAATGCCAAGGGCTACCAGTTTGATACACACTTAAATAAATTGCCAGAAATAGCCAATTTGCTCAATTTACCTTTAATAAATAAATCTATATATATAAAAAAAAATTCTGTCTGTCCTTCCAATTTTTTTTCCTTTTACGGACGGTTTTTTGTAGAGAATAAATGATGAAAAAAACACTTAATTGATCGGGTTAAAAAAGGAGAAAACATGAAAAAAAAAATTTTTTTTATTTTGAAACATAGTTTATCTTCAATTTCGACTCTTTAAAATTCAAAATTCAACCCCCCAAAAAAGAGAAAAACTAGCTAATTGGAATATTTTGGAAAAAATTAAAACAATTATTTATGCAACATCATTAGTAATTTTTCCTGATTAAGATTAATTTTAGAATTTTGATGACATGTTTTAAATAGGTTAAAATCCATTCTGCACTTTTTTTAGAATATATAACAAATTGGACCAAGCTATATTTCTAACAAAGACAAATCATTATTTTTTTCTAGATTTTCCAGAACTAAATTTTTTAAAGAAATTCAAAAGAATTTGAAATACGATTTAAATTTGATTTTACAGATTTTCTAGATTAGCCAGAATATTTTTTTTTTTAACTTTAATCATAAATTTTAAGAAATATTTCACAAATATTTTTTGTCGAAAAAACAGAAGCTAAATTGAAGAATTAAATTAAAATGTATTTATTATTCTTTACAATAAACCTTTTTTTTTTTTTACTTGAACATTGATTTAAATTGTCAGGAAAGAAGAGGAAGAAATTTAAACGGTAAAAAAGTACATGTTTAAAAATCCTAAAATCATCTTTAAGGTTGTATTTTTTTCTCTAAAAGTGTCTTTCTGAAAGTTATAAGCAGCAAAGTGTAAAAATAAATGACTTTATTTAAACAAGTGAAAACCAAGTCTTTAAAATATTTTCTTGGATTTTCAAATTCTATTTGAGTTTTGTCTCTCTTAGAATTAAAAATGTCGAGCAAAGCGAGACCAGCTTGCTAGTAAATAAATAAAATTTAAAAAAATAGAGGCAGCTCACTGGTAAGTGCTGCTATTTGAGCTATTTTTAGAACAGGCCAGCGGGCGACTCATCTGGTCCTTACGGGCTACCTGGTGCCCGCGGGCACCGCGTTGGTGACCCCTACTCTATATTTATATAGCGCTTTTTCTCTAGTGACTCAAAGCGCTTTACATAGTGAAACCCAATATCTAAGTTCCATTTAAACCAGTGTGGGTGGCACTGGGAGTAGGTGGGTAAAGTGTCTTGCCCAAGGACACAACGGCAGTGACTAGGATGGCGGAAGCGGGGATCGAACCTGGAACCCTCAAGTTGCTGGCATGGACACTCTACCAACCGAGCTATACCGCTCCATAATAAAACGTTAATTATTGCTCAGTTTGCTACACTGATTTGCTTTAAGACTGAATATGGAACAAGCGTCGCTTATATAACTTAATAATGCAAAATCCAATTTCACTAAACAAACGAAAAAACATCAATGGTATATGAAATAACATTTAAATAAAAAAAATGGAATGCCTCTTTTCTATTTGCAGCCTTCTGAGGTAAATATCAACATTAACTTTTTCCACAGGCTGATAAATTTAAAAATAAAATAATGATGGTGGTAGCAGTGGGTGTATATTGTAGCGTCCCGGAAGAGTTAGTGCTGCAAGGGATTCTGGATACTTGTTCTGTTGTGTTACGGTGAGGATGTTCTCCCGAAATGTGAAGTGAATTATATTTATATAGCGCTTTTTCTCAAGTGACTCAAAGCGCTTTACATAGTGACACCCAATATCTAAGTTCCATTTAAACCAGTGTGGGTGGCACTGGGAGCAGGTGGGTAAAGTGTCTTGCCCAAGGACACAACGGCAGTAACTAGGATGGCACAATCGGGAATTGGACCTGCAACCCTCAAGTTGCTGGCACGGCCACTCTACCAACCGAGCTATGCCGCCCTATGTGTTTGTCATTCTTGTTTGGTGTGGGTTCACAGTGTGGCGCATATTTGTAACAGTGTTAAAGTTGTTTATACGGCCACCCTCAGTGTGACCAGTATGGCTGTTGACCAAGTATGCCTTGCATTCCGTTATGTGTGATTTTTATTCAGTTTGTATGGAGGAATAGCGGACGTGACGACAGGTTGTAGAGAAGGCGAAAGGCAGTGCCTTCAAGGCACGCCCCCAATTTTGTTGTGTAGGTGGAAATCGGGAGAAATTTGGGAGAATGGTTGCCCCGGGAGATTTTAGGGAGGGGCACTGAAAATCGGGAGGGTTGGCAAGTATGAGTATTAGCGGTGAATGCGGTGTGTAATACCGGTAGGCCAGCTCTAAGGTTAATTTGATATTACCTCAAGGGCCAAATGAAATTATACGGAAGGCCAAATTTGGCCCGCGGGCCAGAGTTTGACACCAATGCAGTCCGATACCCCATACTTATACTTATGTACCGGACTGTCTTATTGTGGCGGTCCACTCCCTGTATGATCAGTGTCAGAGCTTGGTCCGCATTGCCGGCAGTAAGTCGAACACATTTCCAGTGAGGGTTGGACTCCGCCAAGGCTGTCCTTTGTCACCGATTCTGTTCATAACTTTTATGGACAGAATTTCTAGGCGCAGTCAAGGCGTTGAGGGGTTCCGGTTTGGTGACCGCAGGATTAGGTCTCTGATTTTTGCAGATGATGTGGTCCTGATGGCTTCATCTGGCCGGGATCTTCAGCTCTCACTGGATCGGTTCGCAGCCGAGTGTGAAGCGACCGGAATGAGAATCAGCACCTCCAAGTCAGAGTCCATGGTTCTCGCCCGGAAAAGGGTGGAGTGCCATCTCCGGGTTGGGGAGGAGACCCTGCCCCAAGTGGAGGAGTTCAAGTACCTAGGAGTCTTGTTCACGAGTGAGGGAAGAGTGGATCGTGAGATCGACAGGCGGATCGGTGCGGCGTCTTCAGTAATGCGGACGTTGTACCGATCCGTTGTGGTGAAGAAGGAGCTGAGCCGGAAGGCAAAGCTCTCAATTTACCGGTCGATCTACGTTCCCATCCTCACCTATGGTCATGAGCTTTGGGTCATGACCGAAAGGATAAGATCACGGGTACAAGCGGCCCAAATGAGTTTGGGTCTCTCCCTTAGAGATAGGGTGAGAAGCTCTGCCATCCAGGAGGAACTCAAAGTAAAGCCGCTGCTCCTCCACATGGAGAGGAGCCAGATGAGGTGGTTCGGGCATCTGGTCAGAATGCCACCCGAACGCCTCCCTAGGGAGGTGTTTAGGGCACGTCCAACCGGTAGGAAGACCCAGGACACGTTGGGAAGACTATGTCTCCCGGCTGGCCTGGGAACGCCTCGGGATCCCCCGGGAAGAGCTAGACGAAGTGGCTGGGGAGAGGGAAGTCTGGGTTTCCCTGCTTAGGTTGTTGCCCCCGCGACCCGACCTCGGATAAGCGGAAGAAGATGGATGGATGGATGGATGGATGATACCCCATACTCTCTGAGCACTCCCCACAGGACTTCCCGAGGGACACGGTCCAATGCCTTCTCCAAGTCCACAAAGCACAGATATGCAAATTTGAATCAAAACATATTTTGGAAATTCTCGTCAACCTATAGTTAGTCCTGAAAGTAAGCCTGACTTAGAGAAACAGGTCTTTTTTGTTGTTGTTGTTGTATGCATTCTTTGGCAGCACTCACCCTCCTCTGAGCACCCTGATGGAGATGGTCTCCTGCAGGTCCCATGACGTGGCGTCGACCACATCGCTGTGCAGCTCGATCCTCTGGCCACAGAAGCCCGGCCGGTCAAAAATATACAACTAAACAGGTGGTGCACGGAAAGAAGAATGACTATTTTGCAGAACCGGATCACAAAATGTACAAACAGGTCGGATAATACAGGATAGCTGCAGGATGTCTCGATACCGGTACCAAAATGTATTTCGATACTTAATTAAAAGGGACCACAAAAAATGTCATTGTTGGCTTTATTTTAACAAAAAATCTTAGGGGTACATTAAACATATGTTTATTATTACAATTTGTGCCTAAATAAAATAGTGAACATACAAGACAACTTGTCTTTTATTAGTAAGTAAACAAACAAAGGCTCCTAATTAGTCTGCTGACATATGCAGTAACATATTGTGTCATTTTCCATTCTATTATTTTGTCAACATTATAAAGGACAAGCTGTAAAAATGGATTATTAATCTACTTGTTCATTTACTGTTAATATCTGCTTATTTTCTCGTTCAACATGTTTAATCTACACTTCTGTTCAAATGTAATAATCACTTATTCTTCTGTTGTTTGGATACTTTACATTAGCTTTAGAGCAGGGGTGTCAAACTCAAATCTAGAGTGGGCCAGAATTCTAAACTGAACAAAGCCGCGGGCCAAAGTTGAACAAATTAACATTTTAATAGGGACCCAAACAAGTTTTGCATTGAATATTGAACAAGCAAGGCTTATGTAACTTTATAGTGACATGCAAAATCGACTTTTGTTGGTAGTGTCCCGGAAGAGTTAGCGCTGCAAGGGGTTCTGGGTATTTCTTTTGTTGTGTTTATGTTGTGTTACAGTGCGGATGTTCTCCCGAAATGTGTTTGTCATTCTTGTTTGGTGTGGGTTAACAGTGTGGTGTAACAGTGTTAAAGTTGTTTATACAGCCACCCTCAGTGTGACCTGTATGGCTGTTGACCAAGTATGCTTTGCATTCACTTTTGTGTGTGTGTCTAGTAGCCGCATATATTACATGACTGGGCGCGCACGCTGTTTGTATGGAGGAAAAGCGAACGTGACCACAGGTTGTAGACCAGGGGTAGGGAACCTATGGCTCTAGAGCCAGATGTGGCTCTTTTGATGACTGCGTCTGGCTCTCAGATAAATCTTAGCTGACATTGCTTAACACGATAAGTAATGAATAATTCCGCTGGTAATCACAGTGTCAAAAATAACGTTCAAAATATAAAACATTCTCATGCGTTTTCATCCAGCCATCCGGTTTCTACCGCACCTGTTCAAGAAGTCGCATTCATGGTAAAAAGTGTTTTATTTATTTGTTGGTTAGCCTCAGATGAACAATGTTGTTAAAAAGAATAAGAGACTTATTATACTCTAAAACTGTTGGTCTTTCTTAAAAATGCACGCATATAGTTGTATTCAGTGTTAATAAAAAATAAAAAATTATATGGCTCTCACGGAAATACTTTTAAAAATATTTGGCTTGTCTGGCTCTCTCAGCCAAAAAGGTTCCCGACCCCTGTTGTAAAGGATGTTAAAAGCAGTACCTTTAAAGGCACGCTCCCAATATTGTTGTCAGGGTGGAAATTCGGGAGAATGCTTGCCCCGGGAGACTTTCTTTATTGCAAAACAAACAAGAATCAAACCTGCAAAAGAGATGTCCTTCCTTGGTGGTGAGTGGAACCCGCACGACAACAGCGAGCTACTGTCACAGATATTTAAAGAGAAACTACATCTTGTAAGATGATGAAATGCCGGCCGTTTCCACTCGAATCAACAAAATACGAGGGGCTATACGGCGTCGAATGGGTGCTACAAATTGTGAGTTCAAATATTTTCTTTATTTTTTTCACGTTTAATGTTTTTTTTCCGCAATTTTAGCAGTAGCACATAAGGTATGTTTTAATTGCTGATGCATATATTGATTTTTAAATGCGCCAGAAAATAACACTTTCTGCACACTGTTGATGTGTTTTAATGCCCAGTAGTGCGTAAATGTGTTCCTGTATAGCAGGGGTCTAAGACATGCGGCCTGCGGGCTGTTATTTTGCGGCCCCCACCTTAATATGAAAGTTTAATGTTAGTGTGGCCCGCCAGTTTTAAATAAATGGCGCTTGACAGCGTTGTGTGCGGAGCTGAAGAAATCTAACCAATCACGGTGTGGTATGTGGCTCTCGAGGGCCGAACATTGACGTCACCTGCGTGATGCAAGCAGAAAAACGTTTTGCCAACCCCCCCTGACGATTTTTGTTATTTGGGTCCAAAATGGCTCTTTCAGCATTCTGGGTTGCCTACCCATGCATTAGTGGAAAAGCGTCAAATAAGTGAAAGCGACAGAAATGTTGCCATAGAGACGAGGGTGTTCTTACGCGCTTGGCTGCAGTCACACCGCGACACCTGTCCATCGGTAATAACAGTCCCCGATAACCTGGACCAATTCAAACCGTTATTTGTTTTTTTTTTATTGTTTAATTTGCGTTGCCACACACTACTTAATTCTCATTGTTTTCATTAATATTTTGATTTTATTTTGTGTTGTGTCGCACACCTGTACATACTTGCCAACCCTCCCGGATTTTCCGGGAGCCTCCCGAAATTCAGCGCCTCTCCTGAAAATCTCCCGGAAAAAAATTTTCTCCCGGAAATCTCCCGAAATTCACGCCCCTTCCAGCCGGCGAACGAGCAGCGGGGCAGGCCATGCTGGAGCCCGGCCCAAGATGGCGGCAAGGAGGCGGGGAATGCGAGCGAGCGGCGAGGCGGGGCGTGCCGGGAACGACGCCACAATCGAATTCAGGTTCGTGGATTGCACACCGGGACACAATTAATGTATCTCCTAACAATGTATAACAAGGGAGAAGGAGGAGAGAACGAGGCAAAAGGAGGTGGAGAACACGCAGTGCCTGAAGAGCAAGAACGACGGAACGACGGAGACGTGGCCGACTAAAGAGCGACACGGAGGAGCGAGCAGCGGGAGCGGCGACGGCGCAAAAGACTTTCTTTATTGCAAAATAAACAAGAATCAAACCTGCAAAAGAGATGTCCTTCCTTGGTGGTGAGTGGAACCCGCACGACAACAGCGAGCTACTGTCACAGATATTTAAAGACAAACTACATCTTGTAAGATGATGAAATGCCGGCCGTTTCCACTCGAATCAACAAAATACGAGGGGCTATACGGCGTCGAATGGGTGCTACAAATTGTGAGTTCAAATATTTTCTTGATTTTTTTCACGTTTATTGTTTTTTTTCCGCAATTTTAATTTGGACAGTACCACATAAGGTATGTTTTAATTGCTGATGCAAATATTGATTTTTAAATGCGCCAGAAAATAACACTTTTTGCACACTGTTGATGTGTTTTAATGCCCAGTAGTGCGTAAATGTGTTCCTGAATAGCAGGGGTCTAAGACATGCGGCCTGCGGGCTGTTATTTTGCGGCCCCCACCTTAATATGAAAGTTTAATGTTAGTGTGGCCCGCCAGTTTTAAATGAATGGTGCTTGACAGCGTTGTGTGCGGAGCTGAAGAAATCTAACCAATCACGGTGTGGTATGTGGCTCTCGAGGGCCGAACATTGACGTCACCTGCGTGATGCAAGCAGAAAAACGTTTTGCCAACCCCCCTGACGATTTTTGTTATTTGGGTCCAAAATGGCTCTTTCAGCATTCTGGGTTGCCTACCCATGCATTAGTGGAAAAGCGTCAAATGAGTGAAAGCGACAGAAATGTTGCCATGGAGACGAGGGTGTTCTTCCGTGCCTGGCTGCAGTCACACCGCGACACCTGTCCGTCGGTAATAACAGTCCCTGATAACATGGACCAATTCAAACCGTTATTTGTTTTTTTTTATTGTTTAATTTGCATTGCCACACATGACTTAATTCTCATTTTTTTCATTAATATTTAGATTTTATTTTGTGTTGTGTCGCACACCTGTACATACTTGCCAACCCTCCCCGATTTTCCGGGAGCCTCCCGAAATTCAGCGTCTCTCCTGAAAACCTCCCGGAAAAACTTTTTCTCCCGGAAATCTCCCGAAATTCACGCCCCTTCCAGCCGGCGAACGAGCAGCGGGGCAGGGCATGCTGGAGCCCGGCCCAAGATGGCGGCAAGGAGGCGGGGAATGCGAGCGAGCGGCGAGGCGGGGCGTGCCGGGAACGACGCCACAATCGAATTCAGGTTCGTGGATTGCACACCGGGACACAATTAATGTATCTCCTAACAATGTATAACAAGGGAGAAGGAGGAGAGAACGAGGCAAAAGGAGGTGGAGAACACGCAGTGCCTGAAGAGCAAGAACGACGGAACGACGGAGACGTGGCCGACTAAAGAGCGACACGGAGGAGCGAGCAGCGGGAGCGGCGACGGCGCAAAAGACTTTCTTTATTGCAAAATAAACAAGAATCAAACCTGCAAAAGAGATGTCCTTCCTTGGTGGTGAGTGGAACCCGCACGACAACAGCGAGCTACTGTCACAGATATTTAAAGAGAAACTACATCTTGTAAGATGATGAAATGCCGGCCGTTTCCACTCAAATCAACAAAATACGAGGGCCTATACGGCGTCGAATGGGTGCTACAAATTGTGAGTTCAAATATTTTCTTGATTTTTTTCACGTTTAATGTTTTTTTTCCGCAATTTTAATTTGGACAGTACCACATAAGGTATGTTTTAATTGCTGATGCAAATATTGATTTTTAAATGCGCCAGAAAATAACACTTTTTGCACACTGTTGATGTGTTTCAATGCCCAGTAGTGCGTAAATGTGTTCCTGAATAGCAGGGGTCTAAGACATGCGGCCTGCGGGCTGTTATTTTGCGGCCCCCACCTTAATATGAAAGTTTAATGTTAGTGTGGCCCGCCAGTTTTTAAAAAAATGGTGCTTGACAGCGTTGTGTGCGGAGCTGAAGAAATCTACCAATCACAGTGTGGTATGTGGCTCTCGAGGGCCGAAATTTGACGTCACCTGCGTGATGCAAGCAGAAAAACGTTTTGCCAACCCCCCCTGACGATTTTTGTTATTTGGGTCCAAAATGTCTCTTTTAGCATTCTGGTTGCCTACCCATGCATTAGTGGAAAAGCGGCAAATGAGTGAAAGCGACAGAAATGTTGAATGCGGTGATACAGCGGCACTGGGCGGGCCAGCTCTAATGTTGATTTATTATTGCCTCAAGGGCCAAATGAAGAGTTTGACACCCATGTTTTAGACGATACCACAAATGTAGGTATCGAATCGATGCCAAGTAGTAACAGGATCTTACATTGGTCATATTCAAAGTCCTCATGTGTCCAAGGGACGTATTTCCTGACTTTATGAATAAACTATGAATTAAAAAAAAGAAAGAAAATATTGATGTGATCATAGTAGTACCGACTTGATACGCTCTTATACTTGGTATCATTACAGTGGATGTCAGGTGCAGATCCACCCATGGTGTTTGTTTACATTTTGACACCAGTGAGCTACGGTGTGTAGTGAAGCATGTTTAGCTATTCCTCGTCCTGCAGGGATGATACCTGTGATTTAGAAGTAGCTAAAACACTGCTGACGGCAAATGGTTGTTAGCCGCTAGCTAGCTAGCCATGTCTTAAAGCACCTCTTCCTGAGGGTGTTTCAGTGTTATAACGTCACCTTTTATCGTTAGTTTTTAGACCAAATTGCGTCCGTTCTCTCTTTTCTGTCTACACACTGTGTCTGCTTGTAAGTACTCTGTGATTATGCGCTGCCGAACATGCTCCTCTGCTCGTAAAACCAGCAATGTCATGACGTGATGACGACATGCCTGTAAAAAAAAAAAAAAAAAAATGATGGCGAACCGGTACTTTTCAAACAGAGTATAGTACCGTTTTTGATTCATTAGTACCGCTATACCAGGGGTAGGGAACCTGTGGTTCTAGAGCCAGATGTGGCTCTTAATAGCGCTTTTTCTATTGGTATTTGTATTGCTCCAGTTTTAGTATAAAAATGCTCATTGTCATTACTATATTATTTATTTCACTAACTGCTTATTTGCTATCACTTTTACGATCATATTTGTACATATTATGTATGTGCTGGTGTTGTTCTATTGTTGTTGTTCTTTTTATCTCTCGGTCTAGTCCCCCTTTTATCCCCCCTGTCTTCCTTTTTTTCCCTTTCTATCCCCTCCTGCTCCGGCCCGGCTGCACCAAATGATAATATAAATACATTTAATCAAGTCACATTCAAAAAAGACAACAAGAGAAGTATCTTACACTTCTCTTTTGTAAAGTAAATCATCTACATCAACTATATGATTTGCCTAAGAAGCTGGACAGGACAAAAAAAAAAAAAAAAAGTGCTGTACAAATAAAGTGGTTTGGATTGGATTTATAAAAGACAAGTTGTTGTTGCGATCCTTGACTCGGATCTTCAAATATTATTGTTTATTTTTCCATCTTTGTTCTCATTCTCCCTCTGATCCGTTTATTTCCCGTTTAGTCCATCACCATGGTTACTTATTAGTTTCAGCTGTTACTCCCGGTTCCTGCACACCTGTTCACTGCTAATTACCTTCCCTTTATAAGCCAGCCTCTTCTGTTTATTCTTTCCGGGACTCTAATTTGCTCACGTGCAACAAGTAACGTCAGGTATGTTTTTCTCGCTAGCTCATTAGCTAAGCCACTTTGTTGTCATCTTTAGCTCACATGCTAATCATCTTTGTTTTCATTTCTTGTGCCATCGTGCCAAATCTTAGTTCTTTATATTTCCTAGCTTTCACGCTAGCGTCTTTTGTTTCCCTTTTTATTAGCTCCAGTGTTTTTGTTCAGAGCTCACTTTTTGTTAATAAATTTGTTAGATCTAACCTTTGTTGTGTTCTTCGTTTGACGCATCCTCGAGTGAATCGAACCCGGTACCACGATGCCGAACCGGCGTTACAGTTGTCTTGTGAAGTGAAGTGAAGTGAATTGGTTTTATATAGCGCTTTTTCTCGAGTGACTCAAAGCACTTTACATAGTGAAACCCAATATCTAAGTTACATTCAAACCAGTGTGGGTGGCACTGGGAGCAGGTGGGTAAAGTGTCTTGCCCAAGGACACAACGGCAGGGACTAGGACGGCGGGAGTGGGGATCGAACCTGCAACCGAGCAACACCGCCCGTAAGAAGAATGCTCGTAAAACTTCACTGGACTTCCAAGCAGAATCTGCCTAACTTCTACAGGAACTCTTTTTGAAGTATTTTTTACGAACTCTTTCTTCTATCTGTTTTATGGGACCCTTTTCGAACAATTTTATGGAACTTTCTTTGAATTGTTCGGGAACCAAAGGCAACGCTGTTCACGACCCACTTCCCTGAGGAAGCAGCTATGGGAAGGAGGGGGGCGGAGCAAGGTGCAGGATTGTACAGACAGTACAGTGGCCATGTCTCTCCTCAGAATCTGAGTCCAAATTTTATTCTGTCTCTGTTTGATTATTTGCCTTTTTTGTCTTGTTTAATAGATGTCATCAGTGTTGGAACCTGACAAGTTCCTTCTTCACCACGGATCGACACAACGTCCGCATTACTGAAGACGCCGCACCGATCCGCCTGTCCACCTCACGATCCACTCTTCCCTCGCTCGTGAACAAGACTCCGAGGTACTTGAACTCCTCCACTTGGGGCAGGGTCTCCTCCCCAACCCGGAGATGGCACCCCACCCTTTTCCGGGCGAGAACCATGGACTCGGACTTGGAGGTGCTGATTCTCATCCCAGTCGCTTTACACTCGGCTGCGAACTGATCCAGTGAGAGCTGAAGATCCTGGCAGTATGTTCACTATTTCGTTTAAGGACAAACTTACAATAAGAAACATATGTTTAACGTACCCTAAGATTTTTTGCTAAAATAAAGCCAAAATATGCGATTGTTTGTGGTCCCCTTTATTTAAAAAAGTATTGAAAACTACTGAAAAGTATCGAAATAATTTTAGTACCGCTACCAAAATATTGGTATCGGGACAACACTTCCTGAAGCGTGTGTTTGGTCTGAAGACTCACCTTTCCGGGTCGAGGGTTGAGCTTGCCATGTTCCTTTTCTTTGGTGAGCTATGGACAAAACATACACATCTATTAAAAACATATACATCTATTAAAAACATACACATCTATTAAAAACATATACATCTATTAAAAACATATACATCTATTAAAAACATACACATCTATTAAAAACATATACATCTATTAAAAACATACACATCTATTAAAAACATATACATCTATTATAAACATACACATCTATTAAAAACATATACATCTATCAAAAGTCATGTTTTCATCAGATGAATCACAGGGTTGCTATGGACGAATCATTATTCATCCATCTATGTTGATGGTGTTCATTTTGCACCAGCAAAGAGACTCAAAAAAGGGAATATTCATGCACTTATTGTCTTATTATTACTGTGTTAATTAAACATTATTGATTATTTTGTTCAATTAATCATTCATATTATCTTCATGTCATATTATGCTCCTTCCAGTGCTGTTTTTTTAGGTTAAAGTTTGCATCCAATCAGAATTCGGCTTGCTGATGTTGCCAATCAACAATGCAGGCGTTTGTGCACTTTAAGTGAACGGACACATACAGTTGATAGACGATTGCGATAGCCAATCGGATGACGAGTTGTTGTCAGTAAGGCCTTCGAGCTGGCTTCAAGTTGAACGTGACGTTTACCCGTCCTGTGACTGGATGAATTTGAGAACGCATACAGTTGATAGACGGTTGCGATAGCCAATCAGATCACAAATTACCATGACCACCCCCAAACTGTGAACCATCACTGTAGACACTTTTTTAAAACTGTTGCTGTGACCAAATGTCACCTCCATATTTATATTGTTGACTGTGAATCAGAATGTGCATTAATGTTGTTACTCACTGTGCCTTGTGTGTAACATTTTTTATTTTTATTTTATTCTATTTTAGTTTAGCTTAGTACCGTGTGACTTGTTGAAGGGTGGACCAGCAAAGTAAAATGTTCATTGTTCGGCAAACTGTCTGTTTAACTGTGCATGTGACAATAAACAATCTTGAAGTTGACGACAGTAGCCTATCTAGGTAGCCTGATGTTAGCGAGACTGTGATTGGATACTCACTTGTCATTCCAAAGTGAGTATCCAATCACAAGTTGCGTTTTAGCAGGACGCAGGAAGTGTTGACCCACAAAGAAGGAGAACAAAACGTTTAATAGGTGGCAGATATATATATTTGCAAGGGCATTTTCAAGAAGGATATTGTGGAGAGGTGGAGCCCGGCCCAAGATGGCGGCAAGGAGGCGGGGAATGCGAGCGAGCGAGCGGCGCGTGCCGGGAACGACGCCACTATCGAATTCAGGTGCGTGCATCGCACACCGGGAAAAAATTAATGTATCTCCTAACAGTGTATAAAAGGGGAGAAGGAGGAGACAACGAGGCAATAGGAGGTGGAGAACACACAGTTCCTGAAGAGCAAGAACGACGGAGACGTGGCCGACTAAAGAGCGACACGGAGGAGCAAGCAGCGGGAGCGGCGACAGCGCAAAAGACTTTCTTTATTGCAAAATATACAAGAGTCAATCTGCAAAAGAGATGTCCTTCCTTGGTGGTCAGTGGAACCCGCACGAAAGAGAAACTACATCTTATGAGATGATGAAATGCCCGCCGTTTCCACTCGAATCAACAAAATGCGGGGGGCTACACGGCGTCGAATGGGTGCTACAAATTGTGAGATTAAAATATTTTATTTCTTTATTTTTTTCAAGTTTAATGTTTTTTTTCCGCAATTTTAATTTGGACAGTAGCACATAAGGTATGTTTTAATTGCTGATGCAAATATTGATTTTTGAATGCGCCAGAAAATAACACTTTCTGCACACTGTTGATGTGTTTTAATGCCAAGTAGTGCGTAAATGTGTTCCTGAATAGCAGCGGTCTAAGACATGCGGCCTGCGGGCTGTTATTTTGCGGCCCCCACCTTAATATGAAAGTTTCATGTCAGTGCGGCCTGCAAGTTTTAAATGAATGGCGCATGACAGCGTTGTGTGCGGAGCTGAAGAAATCTACCAATCACGGTGTGGTATGTGGCTCTCGAGGGCCGAACATTGACGTCACCTGCGTGATGCAAGCAGAAAAACGTTTTGCCAACCCCCCCTGACGATTTTTGTTATTTGGGTCCAAAATGGCTCTTTCAGCATTCTGGGTTGCCTACCCATGCATTAGTGGAAAAGCATCAAATGAGTGAAAGCGACAGAAATGTTGCCATGGAGACGAGGGTGTTCTTCCGTGCCTGGCTGCAGTCACACCGCGACACCTGTCCGTCGGTAATAACAGTCCCCGATAACATGGACCAATTCAAACCGTTATTTGTTTTTTTTTATTGTTTAATTTGCATTGCCACACATGACTTAATTCTCATTTTTTTCATTAATAGTCAAATTATCCCAAAGCTGTCAGAAATGATTGGAGGATGCAGGAAGAACTGTGGATTACATCGGACTGTCTACCCCGCAGTTTTTGAGGACCAGTCATAGACAATTTTAGAGTGAAAAGCAAACTTTATTTTCACTCGCATACAAATCTTTTTAACTTGGATTGTTTCCCTGGCTTCGAGACTCTCCCGAAGATCACCGCAGGAAGACACAACAAACTCCCTTTTTTTTGTCTCTCACAGACACACACCTGTTGTTGTGAACTTTGGACTAGCGACGGCAAATATATCAAGGCCGCGGAACAGAGACGCAGTATGGGCTTTTACACACACACATCCACAAAAAAAAAATATACGCCACACATACACCCCCCTGCCTCCCAATCCAACGCCCTCGACGCAAATCCCGTAGGGGTGATGAATGGATGGTCAGCGCCTGAGAGCTGCGGCCTACCACCATGACCTTGAACTACCTTCCCTCTGTTGCTAAATATCTCGAGATGTATGTTGTAATATGTATATGTGCTTTGCTATGGAAGTTTTTTCCCACTCCAGACTGGGCCCCCTTCGAACAATTTTATGGAACTTTCTTTGAATTGTTCGGGAACCAAAGGCAACGCTGTTCACGACCCACTTCCCTGAGGAAGCAGCTATGGGAAGGAGTGGGGCAGAGCATGGTGCAGGATTGTACAGACAGTACAATCCTGCATATATATATATATATATATATATATATATATATATATATATATATATATATATATTAGACCCAGGACACGTTGGGAAGACTATGTCTCCCGGCTGGCCTGGGAACGCCTCGGGATCCCCCGGGAAGAGCTAGAAGAAGTGGCTGGAGATAGGGAAGTCTGGGCTTCCCTGCTTAGGCTGCTGCCCCCGCGACCCGACCTCGGATAAGCGGAAGATGATGGATGGATGGATGGATGGATATATATATATATATATATATATATATATATGTCTTGATTGGATTATCCAGAGAATAGTGTTCGATACCGTGGTAGAGCGCAATATGTATGTGTGGGAAAAATCACAAGACTACTTCGTCTCTACAGAACTGTTTCATGAGGGGTTCCCTCAATCATCAGGAGATTTTAATACCATGGTTTATATAGAGCACAGAGTGGGTGGGTACAGGCAGGTGTAGGGTATGGTGATTGGCTCATGTGTTACCTAGGAGGTGTTTCCCTCTGTGGTGGCATGTTGAAATGATTTCACTGCGCTTGTTGAGGGATGACAGGTCTGGATGATATATAATAAACAGTTTCTCTTTGAAGCATAGGTTGCATCTTTTATTACCA
>NC_084631.1:3511174-3531174 GCF_033978795.1 Nerophis ophidion | reverse complement strand
CACAAGTCGCCGTAAGAAAATACCATTTGCGTATTAAAAATGGATAAAATCGGTAGAGTGTCATGTTTCACCTTAAGTCAGGGGTGTCCAAACTTTTTCCACAGAGGGCCGCACACGGAAAAATTTAAGCGTGCGGGGGCCAATTTGATATATTTTTTTATTTTCAAACCATAACAAAATATATGGATTTTTTTTAATCCTTAGGGGTCCTGTGGAGCATAGAGGGTCTCAGTCACTAAAATGTTAAAAATATGTCAAATTATTATTATTTTTTTTTATTTAATGCTTACAGTAAATCTCTATATCAACTTGAGGTTGATATAAAGTAAAACAAATAAGGTTTTATGCCTTTTCTGTCAAAGACAACTTGGTTTTTTATAGTAAAACTGAAATATGCAGTATTTAGATAGATAGTACTTTATTGATTCCTTCAGGAGAGTTTGTTTATTCAGCAATTAAAGCCCTCAAAGATACATAATGCAGGACACCATTGAATTTAATCATTTAATATTTTTGAGTAATCACAGTGAAAAGTTAAATAAAATCCTACTAAATATATTAGAGCTCATAAAGTGATGCATTTTTATTATTTTTTTTTTTAACTTTTAACCCTTAAATTTCAAGATCAACTTCCGATATATCCGTCGATTTTAAGTTTGAACTATTATTTTGTTTGTTTTATGCTCTTTTGTCAGAACTTTGATGTTTTTATATGGCAACCCCACAACATATTTAATATTTTTTCCACATAAAACATTTTAAAGTGATAATTTTAAGTAAAAATTCATTATAACATTGATTTTTTTTGTCCTTTTTTTTGAGCAATGGAAAAAAATAAAAAATAAAGATAAAAAGAAAAAAAAAAACTGCCTGCATGGCAAATTTGTGTCAACATTGCCACTTTTTCTCATTAGATTTCACCTCATTCCACTTTTTTTTAAACGTTTTTTTTCATTTTTGCAATACAATTTTTGCAGAATGTGTGGCGGGCCGGTAAACGATTAGCTGCGGGCCGCACTTTGGACACCCCTGCCTTAAGTGAAACATGACACTTAACGTCAACTACTATGTTGCCTCACTCTGAGAGATGTTTGCTCCCGGTAAGGAATGTGCAACTTCAGCATTCAGCAAATGAATGAACAAACTGAATGAAAACACCACCGGCCGGAATGGGAGCTCCTCTGGATGCCAGATGTCTGCCTGTCAAGTCAAATATTAACTGGAGCTAAGACAAATACAGAAAGTAAGGCGCGGCCTGGCCTGTCTGACATAGACGGATAGCTGAAATGGGTGGGGAGGGAAATGACGGCGGCAGAAGCTGCATGTCCTTTGAGTGAGGATGAAGCCATAAAACCCGTCCGGGTTCACACCTGCACTTTTGACTCAATCGCTACAAGAAATAATCAATCCAATTCTTGCATAAAACACAAATATTTACCACATTTTTAGGACACTATCATGTCTACACTGCAAAAACTGAAATCTAAGCAATATTAAATATCTCAAATAAGGGTGATGTTTGCTTATTTTCTGTCTAATAAGATAATTATTCACACTGAGCAGATTTTATGTAAGTGTTTTACTTGTTTTAAGGGTTTTGGTCCTAAATCAGGGGTGTCCAAAGTGCGGCCCGGGGGCCATTTGCAGCCTGCAGTTAATCGTTTACCGGCCCCGCCATACATTCTTAAAAATGGCAAAATTGATAGTATTGCAAAAATAAAAAAAAAAACATTTAAAAAAGTGGAATGAGGTAAAATCTAATGAGAAAAAGTGGCAATGTTGACACAAAGCTGCCATGCAGGCAGTTTTTTTGTCCCTTTTGTCTTTATTTTCTTTTTTTTTCCATTGCTCAAAAAAAAAAAAAAGGACAAAAAATCTGTTATAATGAGTTGTTACTTAAAAATTATCACTTTAAAATGTTTTATGGGGACAAAATATTGCATATGTTGTGTGGTTGCCATATAAAAACATCAAAGTTTTGACAAAAGAGCATAAAACAAACAAAATAATAGTTCAAACTTAAAATCGACAGATATATCGGAAGTTGATTTTGAAACTTAAGTGTTAAAAGTTAAAAAAAACTAATAAAATGCATCACTTTATGAGTGGAGAACCTTTCGGATCTCAAATATATTTAGTAGGATTTTATTTAACTTTTCACTGTGATTACTCAAAAATATTAAATAATCAAAATCAATGATCTTTGAGGGCTTTAATTGCTAAATAAAGGAACTCTCCTCAAGGAATCAATAAAGTACTATCCATCTATCTAAATACTGCATATTTCAGTTTTACTATAAAAAACAAAGTTGTCTGACAGAAAAGGCATAAAACTTTATTTGTTTTACTTTATATCAACCTCAAGTTGATATAGAGATTTTCTGTAAGCATTGAATTAAAAATAATAATTTGACTTATTTTTAACATTTTAGTGACTGAGACCCTCTATGCTCCCCAGGACCCCTAAGGATTAAAAAAAATAAAATAAATCCATATATTTTGTTATGGTTTGAAAATGAAAAATATCAAATTGGCCCCCGCATGCTTAAGTTTTTCCGTGTGAAAAAGTTTGGACACCCCTGTCCTAAATGAGCTCAGTAATATATTACAGCTTGTTGCTGAGCTGTTATGACCTCCATCCATCCATCCATTTTCTACCGCTTATTCCCTTTTGGGGTCGCGGGGGGGCGCTAAATTGAGTAAAACATGCTTGAAACTAGAATATCAACTGTTGCAAAGCTGTGTCATCAACACTCACAAGTTTAAAACTACTTTTTTAAAGTAATAATTCCTTATTTAGAGCATGAAGAAAAAATCATAACTTTGACACTTTTGCATCTCATAATTAAAACAGATGGCAGCCAAATGGACTTTGCTGTTTTATTTTCAATGAAACAATAGAAAATACGTAGTCATATAGTAGTGCACTTGAGTATATACTTATTTGAAGGTATTTTTGGGTTCATTAAGGTTAGCTAATTTTACTTGTTTTGGAAAGTCTTGACAAGCCAAATTCAAAGAACCCCTTTCAGTTTCCTGAAAAATGTAATTTTTGCCTCTTTGAGCTTCAAAATGCAAGTTAAAAGTCTACTATGCAAAGCAAAAGCCATTTATCAACAACATCCAGAAACCCCGAGCTGTAATTTGACCCCCTTAACATGCTTCAAAACTCACCAAATTTTACACACACATCAGGCCTGGTAAAAATTGCCACCTAATAAAAAAACCAAACCCTAAAAATCACAATTGCGCTCTAGCGCCCCCTAAGAAAAAACACAGAAAAAACTACTTGTAACTTTCGTTAGGAATGTCGTAGAGACATGAAACAAAGACCTCTATGTAGGTCTGACTTACACCTACATTTCAGACACTCACTTCCTTCAGCAAAAATCAACAGGAAGTTGGCAAAAAACGCTTCTAAACAATATTTTCCTAAAAAATGTCCTTTTTGCCAGTGTGTCGATGTTAAGATATTACGCCGAGTAGCTAAGTCTATCTGTTTGCTAATAGTAGCTACTATCCATCCATCTTCTAACGCTTCCCTGGGTTTGGGTCGCGGGGGCAGCAGCCAAAGCGGTCCCGTCCATCGCTGCTTGCAGCTTTAATTTTACTTGTTTTGAAAAGTCTTGACAAACCAAATTTTCTTGTTCTATTGGCAGATAATTTTGCTTAGTTCAAATAAAATACCCCTCATTTTTGTAATTTTTTTGCTTGTTTTTGAACACTGACTTTTTGCAGTCTGCAGCTTTAATTTTACTTGTGTTGGAAAGTCTTGACAAGCAAAATTTTCTTGTTTTATTGGCAGATAATTTTGCTTAGTTAAAAAAAAAATACCCCTCATTTTTGAATTTTTTTTTCTTGTTTTTGAACACTGACTTTTTGCAGTGTGCAGCTTTGTTTTACTTGTTTTGAAAAGTCTTGATAAGCCAAATTTTTCTTGTTCTATTGGCAGATAATTTTGCTTAGTTCAAATAAAATACCCCTCATTTTTGTAATTTTTTTTCTTGTTTTTGAACACTGACTTTTTGCAGTGTGCAGCTTTAATTTTACTTGTTTTGGAAAGTCTTGACAAGCCAAATTTTCTTGTTCTATTGGCAGATAATTTTGCTTGTTCAAATAAAATACCCCTCATTTTTGTATATTTTTTTTCTTGTTTTTGAACACTGACTTTTTGCAATGTGCAGCTTTAATTTGACTTGTTTTGGAAAGTCTTGATAAGCCGAAATATTTCTTGTTTTTTTGGCAGATAATTTTGCTTAGTTCAAATAAAGTACCCCTCATTTTTGTATATTTTTTTCTTGTTTTTGAACACTGACTTTTTGCAGTGTGCAGCTTTAATTTTACTTGTGTTGAAAAGTCTTGACAAGCCAAATTTTCTTGTTCTATTGGCAGATAATTTTGCTTAGTTCAAATAAAATACCCCTCATTTTTGTAATTTTTTTGCTTGTTTTTGAACACTGACTTTTTGCAGTGTGCAGCTTTAATTTTACTTGTTTTGGAAAGTCTTGACAAGCCAAATTTTTCTTGTTTTTTTGGCAGATAATTTTGCTTAGTTCAAATAAAATACCCCTCATTTTTGTATTTTTTTTTTCTTGTTTTTGAACACTGACTTTTTGCAGTGTGCAGCTTTAATTTGACTTGTTTTGGAAAGTCTTGACAAGCCAAATTTTCTTGTTTTATTGGCAGATAATTTTGCTTAGATCAAATAAAATACCCCTCATTTTTGTATTTTTTTTTCTTGTTTTTGAACGCTGACTTTTTGCAGTGTGCAGCTTTAATTTTACTTGTGTTGGAAAGTCTTGACAAGCAAAATGTTCTTGTTCTATTGGCAGGTAATTTTGCTTAGTTCAAAAAAAATACCCCTCATTTTTGAATTTTTTTTTTCTTGTTTTGAACACTGACTTTTTGCAGTGTGCAGCTTTATTTTTACTTGTTTTGGAAAGTCTTGATAAGCAAAATGTTCTTGTTCTATTGGCAGATAATTTTGTTTAGTTCAAATAAAATACCCCTCATTTTTGTAATTTTTTTGCTTGTTTTTGAACACTGACTGTTTGCAATGTGCAGCTTTAATTTTACTTGTTTTTTGGCAGATAATTTTGCTTAGTTCAGTTAAAATACCCCTCATTTTTGTATTTTTTTTCTTGTTTTTGAACACTGACTTTTTGCAGTGTGCAGCTTTATTTACTTGTTTTGAAAAGTCTTGATAAGCCAAATTTTTCTTGTCCTATTGGCAGATAATGTTGCTTAGTTCAAATAAAATACCCCTCATTTTTGTAATTTTTTTGCTTGATTTTGAACACTGACTTTTTGCAGTGTGCAGCTTTAATTTGACTTGTTTTGGAAAGTCTTGACAAGCCACATTTTCTTGTTCTATTGGCAGATAATGTTGTTTAGTTCAAATAAAAAAACCCTCATTTTTGAATTTTTTTCCCCTGTTTTTGAACACTGACTTTTTGCAGTGTGCAGCTTTAATTTTACTTGTTTTGGAAAGTCTTGATAAGCCAAATTTTCTTGTCCTATTAGCAAATAATTCTCCTTAGTTCAAATAAAATACCCCTCATTTTTGTATTTTTTTTTTTTCTTGTTTTTGAACACTGACTTTTTGCAGTGTAAGAAGCGGCTGTTTGTATAAACCCTCCAAACACGGCTATAAAAACTTTAGAGTATTACTTGCAACATTTGTGACACTCCTTCTGTGCGGAGGCGTATTAAAAAAAGCCGGATCAGAGTATCTGGTTCTACCGCTTGCAGGTTTAGCAACACTTTCCTTTAGAAACTTCCCGTCGTCGTTGCGCTCGGAATATTTTCTAAAACTGTTAAAACATGCCTGGGAGTTTAAACAGGAGACTTCACACAAACTGCGTGTGTTACAATGCAAAGTCTGATTTAGAGGGCTGTTTAAAACAGTTAACCCCCCAAAAAAACGGGACACTCGCGTGCAAAAGCTCCTGCAAGTCTTAACCTGTTCCCGTTTTATTGCGATTTTGTGACGCTCATCAGTTTCACAAGCAGTGTAGCCTTCATACCTGATACTTAACATCCTGAGAATCACCGTCCTCGGCATCTGACCTTTGTTTTCTGCCAAGGGTCACGTACTTCAGAGACATTTTTGAAACTGAACTACTGTGTGGAACAATTCCCTTCTGGATTATTACAGTTTGTCTAAGTCAGGGGTCTCAAACTCAATGGATGCAGAGTCTGGGTGAGGCTGGGTCGCGAGAAAAAAATGTCTTAATTTTTTTTTGCATACTCCTCAGCATGTTTAGTAATATAATGACGTTTCAAATCGTATCTTTCGTCCACCGCAACTTTCTCTGTGCAAATAAGACACCTGCTCACCAAAGAAATATCGCATCTCCCACTTTTCCTGGAGTTGTCCTAACCTTTTTCTTCACTGCCGGCTTTTAAAAAGACATGTTTGGGGTTGTGGAATATATTTGTATTTAGCCAACGCACCGAGAATAATGTTATGTACGCAATGTGTGTGGTTCCACTTTTCTTCCCTACAGCAACACGGCAGTCGTTGGACAATAGCCAGCAAAGTACCTGGATAGCGAGCGCAAAAAAATGACGGCTCTCGGAGTGTTATCCGGCATCATATAGAAATATAGTGTTCATCGTGAGAGACAAAGCAAATTAAACAATTAAAAAAAACAAATCGTTAATGGGTTGGACTTGTATAGCGCTCAATACCCCTTTTTAAGGAGCTCAAAGTGCTTTGACAGTATTTCCACATTCACCATTAATGCCAACCCTCCCGGATTTTCCGGGAGACTCCCGAAATTCAGCGCCTCTCCCGAAAAACTCCCGGAAGAAATTTCCTACCGAAATTCAGCGCAATTGGAAGCCTCGAGCTCTATGCGGACCTAAGTGGGGACAGCCTGTTTTCACGCCCGCTTTCCCACTATATAAACAGCTTGCCTGCCCAATCTACGGATTTGAATAAAAAAACTGCACACACAAGAAGATGAAGCAGAAGAACGGGGAAGTTACAGCCATGGCGACGCCGTCTGTAATAGAGTGATTCTATGTTGTCTGCCGCCATCTCCTGGTGAATGTTGGCTATAGCGTTATGGGGTTGCTTTTTGATTGGCCAACGATTTACGTGGTGTTGCGCACCTGACGGCAAGTGACTCTCGCCAGTACGCAAATGGCAGAACAAAGGTTGCTCAAATAGTGAAAGGTAAGTGTTGTTGTTTTTTTAATAACCAGCAAGCACAGTACAGTTAGTAGAACAACTGTGTTTTTATTACGGTGTATTTGATAGGTGCCATCTGAAATTCAACTATTTCTTTTATTTATATATATAATAAAATAAATATATAGCTAGAATTCACTGAAAGTCAAGTATTTCATACATATATATATATATATGTATATATATATATATATATATATATATATATATATATATATATATATATATATATATATATATAGGAAATACATATGAAACACTCGAGTTGGTGAATTATACGCCCCTTTTAACCACGCCCCCAACCACGCCTCCGCCCCACCCCTGACCCCCCAACCCCCAACCCCCCACCTCCCGAAATCCGAGGTCTCAAGGTTGGCAAGTATGACATTCACCCATTCACACACACCTTCACACACTGATGGAGGGAGCTGCCATGCAAGGCGCTAACCAGCACCCATCAGGAGCAAGGGTGAAGTGTCTTGCTCAAGGACACAACGGACGGGACTAGGATGGTAGAAGCTAGGGATTAAACCAGTAACCCTCAGATTGCTGGCACAGCCACTCTACCAACTTCGCCACGGTAATAACGGTTTGAATTGGTCCAGGTTATCGGGGACTGTTATTACTGACGGACAGGTTGAAACTTTTATTAGTAGATTGCACAGTTCAGTACATATTCCGTACAATTGACCACTAAATGGTAAAACCCGAATACGTTTTTCAACTTGTTTAAGCCGAATCAATTCATGGTAGGTGTCGCAATGTGACTGCAGCCAGGCACGTAACCCCCTCGTCTCCATGGCAACGTCTCCGTCGCTTTCACTCATTTGCCGCTTTTCCACTAATGCAGGGGTAGGCTACCCAGAATGTTGAAAGAGCCAGTTTGGAGCCAAATAACACAAAGCTCTCAAGCGCCATTCATATAAAACTTGCGGGCCGCACTAACATTAAACTTTCATATTAAAGTGGGGGCCGTGTAAGTCTAAGTCTAAGTCTAAGTCTAAGAAAAATATCCTTGTTATGCCTGTTTGTGGGTGTAGGGCGGGGGTCGGCAACCCGCGGCTCTTTAACGCCGCCCTAGTGGCTCCCTGGAGCTTTTTCAAAAATGTATGAAAAATGGACAAAGATGAGGGGGAAAAAAAACATATTTTTTGTTTTAATACGGTTTCTGTAGGAGGACAAACATGACACAAACCTCCCTAATTGTTATAAAGCACACTGTTTATATTAATCATGCTTCACTGATTCGATTATTTCGCGAGCGCCGTTTTGTCCTACTAATTTTGGCGGTCCTTGAACTCACCGTAGTTTGTTTACATGTATAGATTTCTCCGACTATCTAAGACGTGTTTTATGCCACTTCTTTTTCTGTCTCATTTTGTCCACCAAACTATCAACTATTAAGGTGAGTTTTGTTGATGTTATTGACTTGTGTGGCGTGAGCTAATCAGCTATATTTGGTCACTGCAAGACGGCAAGCTAATCGATGCTAACATGCTATTTAGGCTAGCTATATGTACATATTGCATCATTATGCCTCATTTGTAGCTATATTTGAGCTCATTTAGTTTCATTTAAGTCCTCATAATTCAAGTTATATCTCGGTTTAGCTCGGTTGGTAGAGTGGCCGTGCCAGCAACTTGAGGGTTGCAGGTTCAATTCCCGCTTCTGCCAAGCTAGTCACTGCCGTTGTGTCCTTGGGCAAGACACTTTACCCACCTGCTCCCAGTGCCACCCACACTGCTTTAAATGTAACTTGGATATTGGGTTTCACTATGTAAAGCGCTTTGAGTCACTAGAGAAAAAGCGCTATATAAATATAATTCACTTCACATGACACTATCTGTATGTAATATGGCTTTTAATTTTTTTCGCGGCTCCAGACAGGTTTGTTTTTGTATTTTTGGTCCAATCTGGCTCTTTCAACATTTTAGGTTGCCGAGCCCTGGTGTAGGGATTGTGAATTATGTGAATTATATTTATATAGCGCTTTTCTCTAATGACTCAAAGTGCTTTACATAGTGAAACCCAATATCTAAGTTACATTTAAACCAGTGTGGGTGGCACTGGGAGCAGGTGGGTAAAGTGTCTTGCCCAAGGACACAACGGCAGTGACTAGGATGGCGGAAGCGGGAATCGAACCTGCAACCCTCAAGTTGCTGGCACGGCCGCTCTACCAACCGAGCTATGCTATGCCATTGTGTTTTTGTTGTGTTGTTGGTCCATGCTTTGTGCATTCGTACGTGTATTATTTTCTATAATTCTTTGTGTTTTTTTTTCTGTTTTCATTTTGTAGCTGTATGTAGAAATGGCGCCGCTGAAGTGGCAGTGGATTGCATCAGCTCTGCGCTCTCTTAATGTCTTTCGTAGCCTTCATATTATTTAATGTTTCCCTTTTGTTTTCACGTGTTTTTACCTTGTTTTTGCGGGACTTTTTGTGTCCGCACTGCAACCACACAATTTGGGCATTGTGGACTAAATAAGGTCCATCTTGTCCTTTGTCTACCGCAGAGGACATTATTGTATTGCGTGAGCCCTGACGAAGCGTGGGTGTTTCTGGAATGTGAGCTTAGTGGTTTGCCTAAACTCGCCGAGTATTCGCATGAGCAAGACTTCGAGACTCTGAGAGATGATTAGTGGACCCCTTCTGAGGGCCCGATGTTGCAATTATTGTAGGTTGATTAGAGAAGGAATCTGGATTATGAATGAACATGGTCATACTCACATAGGCATCTGGGAAGGCTCTGTATTTTACGTGCCTCTCTGGCTCAGGTGCCTGGACTTGAGACCCCCTGGACAGGTTGTTTTGGGTGGGAAAATTCTTCTGGGTGCCCACTGGGATGGAATCCTGACTGAAGCTCCTCTGCAGAGTAGGGGTGATCAGTGCCTGGGTGCTCAGTGCCTGGGTGCCCATCCCCTGACCCAAAGTATGCCCAAACTTAGATACGGAGGACTCTGTGGTGGGGAACAACCTGTGATGTTCCAAGGAAGTAGAGGGGCTGATGAGGCTTCCGGAAGGTGGCGTGGTGCTGCTTTGCAGCGATGACCGACCCAAGCGACTGCTGAGGTCATCAGCTCCGCCCGAGAAGCTTGACGAGGGCGGGGAGCTCATGAGGAAGGATAAGCGTTCGAAGCGAGAACCCGGTGAGTCTGTTGTGGTGTTGACTTCGCTGAGCTCCTTAAGTAGGCTGGACGAGCCAAAACTGGGCAGGGAACCGGAGCGGGTCACTGGTTGGTGGACCTTGCCGTTTTCCTGTTTGTGATCAGTCGAGGAAGAGCGGTAGTTGGCGAAGATGACGCTGGTGTCCAGGCGCGAGGCTGCGGATTGTCCGTTGGAATCGTCGGAACTGTTGGAGGATTGCCTCATGACAACACTTGCGGTGGCTGACGCTCGGTTGGGGCTGAGGGGCGCGGCTCTCGTCCCGGGCAGATCCTGGTGATACAAAAACTTGGTCAGAGTTGAGCCTTTGAAATAGCTGCAGTTAAACCTATTTCTCAAGTCATCTGGCAGAGGCTAGGGTGGGTATGCCTCACACTCTCGGGGTCTCTCATTCAATTTGAGCACAATACTTCACGTTTTAACCACAAGACTTCACTTGTTAACTACTTCTACCAGCAGTTATAGCGACTCTTGAGTTATGACAGGCCTTATCATTATGAATGTAAAAAAAATAATGACAACCCATCATGGTTTGCTTATAGAATGTTCCATTTTGTGCTGCCCAATGTGTGTTTGCTGTGCTGTAATTTTGGGTCTGCACTATTGTTAGTGTTCTTTCTAGTAGGATTCAAGAGTGGGATAATATATTTGGTTGTTAGCCACCCAGGATGCATGGGACACTATTAAGGCCGGAAAGATGCTCCCACGTCATGTAGCTTGCGTGATTGAAATTATGGGCCTGCGGTGGGGTACAAAATATGGGTCAGTGGTCCACAAACTATGGGCCTGCAGTCAAAAAAATATGGGTCTCCGGGCCACACAATATGAGCCGACGGACCACAAATTATGAGCCTGCAGTCGGGCACAAAATATGGGTCAGTGGTCAACAAACTATGGGCCTGCAGTGAAGAAAATACGGGCCTTCGGGCAACACATTATAATCCGACGGACCACAAATCATGAGCCTGCAGTGGGGCACAAAATATGGGTCAGTGGTCAACAAACTATGGGCCTGCAGTCAAGAAAATATGGGCCTGCGAGCCACACATTATGAGCCAGCGGGCCACAAATGATGAGCCTGCAGTGGGGCACAAAATATGGGTCAGTGGTCAACAAACTATGGGCCTGCAGTGAAGAAAATACGGGCCTGCGGGCCACACATTATGAGCCGGCGGGTCACAAATTATGGGCCTGCGATGGGGTACAAAATATGGGTCAGTGGTCAACAAACTATGGGCCTGCAGTCAAGAAAATATGGGCCTGCGGGCACACATTATGAGCCGGCGGACCACAAAACATGGGCCTGCAGTGGGGCACAAAATATGGGTCAGTGGTCTACAAAATATGGGCCTGCAGTCAAGAAAATATGGGCCTGCGGGCCACACATTATGATCTGACGGACCACAAATTATGAGCGTGCAGTGGGGCACAAAATATGGGTCAGTGGTCAACCAACTATGGGCCTGCAGTCAATAAAATATGGGCCTGCGGTCCACACATTATAATCCGACGGACCACAAACTATGAGCCTGCAGTGGGGCACAAAATATGGGTCAGTGGTCAACAAACTACGGGCTTGCAGTCAAGAAAATACGGGCCTGCGGCCAACACATTATAATCCGAAGGACCACAAATTATGAGCCTGCGGTGGGGCACAAAATATGGGTCAGTGGTCAACAAACTACGGGCTTGCAGTCAATAAAATATGGGCCTGCGGACCACAAATTATGAGCCTGCAGTGGGGCACAAAATATGGGTCAGTGGTCAACAAACTACGGGCTTGCAGTCAAGAAAATACGGGCCTGCGGGCCACACATTATGAGCTGACGGACCACAAATTATGGGCCTGCAGTGGGGCACAAAATATGGGTCACTGGTCAACAAACTATGGGCCTGCAGTCAAGAAAATACGGGCCTGCGGGCCACACATTATGAGCCGACGGACCACAAATGATGAGCCTGCAGTGGCGCACAAAATATGGGTCCAATGGTCCACAAACTATTAGCCTGCAGTCAATAAAATATGGGCCTGCGGGCACACATTATGAGCCGGCGGACCACAAAACATGGGCCTGCAGTGGGGCACAAAATATGGGTCAGTGGTGAACAAACTATGGGCCTGCAGTCAATAAAATATGGGCCTGCGGGCCACACATTATGATCTGACGGACCACAAATTATGAGCGTGCAGTGGGGCACAAAATATGGGTCAGTGGTCAACAAACTATGGGCCTGCAGAAAAGAAAATATGGGCCTGCGGGCACACATTATGAGCCGGCGGACCACAAAACATGGGCCTGCAGTGGGGCACAAAATATGGGTCAGTGGTGAACAAACTATGGGCCTGCAGTCAATAAAATATGGGCCTGCGGGCCACACATTATGATCTGACGGACCACAAATTATGAGCGTGCAGTGGGGCACAAAATATGGGTCAGTGGTCAACCAACTATGGGCCTGCAGTCAATAAAATATGGGCCTGCGGTCCACACATTATAATCCGGCGGACCACAAATTATGAGCCTGCAGTGGGGCACAAAATATGGGTCAGTGGTCAACAAACTAAGGGCTTGCAGTCAAGAAAATACGGGCCTGCGGCCAACACATTATAATCCGAAGGACCACAAATTATGAGCCTGCGGTGGGGCACAAAATATGGGTCAGTGGTCAACAAACTACGGGCTTGCAGTCAATAAAATATGGGCCTGCGGACCACAAATTATGAGCCTGCAGTGGGGCACAAAATATGGGTCAGTGGTCAACAAACTACGGGCTTGCAGTCAAGAAAATACGGGCCTGCGGACAACACATTATAATCCGACGGACCACAAATCATGAGCCTGCAGTGGGGCACAAAATATGGGTCAGTGGTCAACAAACTACGGGCTTGCAGTCAAGAAAATACGGGCCTGCGGCCAACACATTATAATCCGACGGACCACAAATCATGAGCCTGCGGTGGGGCACAAAATATGGGTCAGTGGTCTACAAAATATGGGCCTGCAGTCAAAAAATATGGGCCTGCCAACCACACATTATGAACCGGTGGACCACAAATTATGGGCTTGCAGTGGGGCACAAAATATGGGTCAGTGGTCTACAAACTACGGGCTTGCAGTCAAGAAAATACGGGCCTGCGGACAACACATTATAGCTGACGGACCACAAATTATGAGCCTGCGGTGGGGCACAAAATATGGGTCAGGGATCAACAAACTATGGGCCTGCAGTCAAGAAAAAATGGGCCTGTGGGCCACAAATTATGGGCCTGCAGTGGGGCACAAAATGTGGATCAGTGGTCAACAAACTATGGGCCTGCAGTCAAGAAAATGTGGGCCTTTGGACCACAAATTATGGGCATGCAGTGGGGCACAAAATGTGGGTCAGTGGTCAACAAACTATGGGCCTGCAGTCAAGAAAATGTGGGCCTGCGGACCACAAATTATGGGCATGCAGTGGGGCACAAAATGTGGGTCAGTGGTCCACAAACTATTGGCCTGCGGTCAATAAAATATGGGCCTGCGGTGGGGTGAACACAAAATATGGGTCAGTGGTCAACAAACTATGGGCCTGCAGTCAAGAAAAAATGGGCCTGTGGGCCACAAATTATGGGCCTGCAGTGGGGCACAAAATGTGGATCAGTGGTCAACAAACTATGGGCCTGCAGTCAATAAAATGTGGGCCTGCGGACCACAAATCATGGGCATGCAGTGGGGCACAAAATATGGGTCAGTAGTCCACAAACTATTGGCCTGCAGTCACAAAAATATGGGCCTGCGGTGGGGCGAACACAAAATATGGGTCAGTGGTCAACAAACTATGGGCCTGCAGTCAAGAAAAAATGGGCCTGTGGGCCACAAATTATGGGCCTGCAGTGGGGCACAAAATGTGGATCAGTGGTCAACAAACTATGGGCCTGCAGTCAAGAAAATGTGGGCCTGCGGACCACAAATCATGGGCATGCAGTGGGGCACAAAATATGGGTCAGTGGTCCACAAACTATTGGCCTGCAGTCAATAAAATATGGGCCTGCGGGCAACACATTATGAGCCGGCGGACCACAAATTATGGGCCTGCGGTGGGGCGAACACAAAATATGGGTCAGCGACCAACAAAATATGGGCCTGCTAGCCACATTATGAGCCTGCGGGCCACAAATTATGGGCCTGTGGCCCAAAATATGGGCCTTTAAGGGGCTCACAGGCCACAAATTTGAGACTCCTGGTTGAAACAGATCATGTACAAAAACACAGAAATTTGGTTAATTCCATTTGAACTGTCACTTAAACTTTGAGTTGACTTGTTGTCAACTTGTGCTGCCGGTTCTGACTAAACAAAGTGCACCTATTATGCCCAAAGCTAATGTTCTGTTGATAGAGCAAAGAGAAGAAAATTCAGATGTAATACCTTCTTCATTAACTCCATTGGGGATCGTGTGTCTCTAGTGGAGCTTTTCAGGCCCAGGTTGGGAGGTAGAGTGTAAATTCCATTGAGGGCCTCAGCAGAGGACCCGGCCTGCATCTTATTCTTGGGACTGGAGACGTCAGAGGTGACGGGGCTGGGGACCTCTTCGCCGATCGGGGGGAGCGCGGAATGGAGGACCGGCGGCGGTCCCCGCAGACCCATGCTCCTCGGCCTCAGCGTGGACCCCATGCTCTTCAGCGTGTCCTTCAGGGTCTCCATGTCGTACTGGTGGGACGCGTCCGTGTCGGGGGAGGCCGGGGGCGTGTAGGAGGTCGCCGGGTCGTCGAGCTCCACCAGCGTGGCCTTAAAGACTCCAGTAAAAGAGAATGCCTCCGGGTCGTCTGCAGAGAAGCCAAAAACAGAAAGCGAGTGTGAGTCCCTGCATGATTAATTCTCTCTGCCTCTCCCTCCCCACCGTTTCTTGCTTTCACCTGCAGGTGCAGAAGACTCCTCCTGTCTCAAAGAGCTCCGCCCCCAGTCACCTTCCGGCTCTCGGGCCAGCTCGCTCTGAGTTCTGCTGCCAGTGTAGCTGTATGACGTGGCCTCAGGGAGGACAGAGGAGGAGTAGGTGTCAGACAGTCTGTATTTCAGAGCGTCAAAGGGTTCTTCTCTTTTGGATGCATATCTGGAGGCACTATCAATCGAATTCTTCCAGTCATAGTCTGAGCCAAGACTTGTCCCATTCGACTCTGCTCTGTTGAAGTCCGCAGTCCCCTGTGTGGCGGCACTGCCAGTCTCACGCACCAGGGATACTTTACGGATCCCGTAACGGGATTCGTTAAGTTGATCCGGAGGCACATTTCTCATGGAGAGTGTGGTGCTCAGGCTGCTGTAGCCTGTGTTCATTTTGTCATCGGATTCTTGGTCGGCGTCTGTCTTGGGTTCTTGGGAAATCGAGGTTCCCGGGGCGGCTGCGAGGCACCTGGAGAAACAAGTTGAAAATGAAAAGGTCTTTAATCGCTGTATTAATTATTTTAATGACGGTATGTGACACATGTTCCAATGCGCTGGGTGTGGTGTTTATATAATGCCGGCATGAGAACTGAACACTTCTTGAAAATGGAACAGACTATGTTCCCTCGATTGCCGCGGGGGCCTTGTTTTGGAACCCCCGGTGGTAGATGAACACCCTCGCTTGTGCACGCCAGTTTTCCGAGACTCTGTATTTAGTTAGCGCAGGCAGCATGAAGCAGGGCTTTTATTGTGAAGATAGGAAATGTGCAGTCGGCCTTTAGAGTTTTGACGGAAGGTACGGCGCGAGAGTCTGTTGAAATAAAAAGTGTTTCTCGCCTTCCTCTGGGTCATATTTTCATAATAATGATCTTGCAGCAGCCAGCGTCATCTCACAAGACCCTCCGGTACCGTGAATGTCATTTAAGTGACGTCTTGGTGAAGATTGATGATCACTCATTTTTAGGTCTATTTTTTTTAAAAGCCTGGCTGGAGATCGACTGACACACCCCCCGCGGTCGACTGGTAGCTCGCGATCGACGTAATGGGCACCCCTGATCTAGAGCATGGGTGTCAAACTCTGGCCCGCGGGGCAAATTTGGCCCGGCGTCTAATTTCATTTGGCCCTTGAGGAAATATCAAATTACATTGGAGCTGGCCCGCCAGTACTGTACAGCGGGCGGTGCAGCTTTAACACTGCCTTCACCTATAATACTCATACTTGCCAACCTTCCCGATTTTCCCGGGCGACTCTTGAAGTTCAGCGCCCCTCCCGAAAATCTCGCCGGGGCAACCCTTCTCCCGAATTCCACCCATACAACAATATTGGGGGCGTGGCTAAAGACACCACGTTTAGCGTCCTCTACAACCTGTCATCATGTCCGCTTTTCCTCCATACAAACAGCATGCCGGCCAAGTCACATAATATATGCGGTTTGCACACACTTATAAGTGAATCCATGCATACTTGATCAACAGCCATACAGGTCAGACTGAGGGTGGCCGTATAAACAACTTTAACACTGTTCCAAATATGTGCCACACTCTGAACTCACACCAAACAAGAATGACAAACACATTCCGGGAGAACATCCGTACCGTAACACAACAGAACCAATACCCAGAACCCCTTGCAGCACTAACTCTTCCGGGACACTAAAAGGTTAATTTTGTTCCACTTTGGCCCGCGGCTTTGTTCAGTTTTAAATTTTGGCCCACTCTGTATTTGAGATTGACACCCCTGCTTTACCGGAAGTAGCAGACGATGTGCGCGTGACGTCACTGGTTGTAGGGCCCCTCACATCTGAACATTGTTTACAATCATAGCCACCAGCAGCGAGAGCTATTCAGACCGAGAAAGCGAGAATTTCCCCATTAATCTGAGCGAGGATGAAAGATTCGTGGATGAGGAAATTTAGAGTGAAGGACTAGAAAAAAAAAGTTTAAAAAAAAAAGGCGATTGCAGTGAAAGCGATTCAGATGTTTTTAGACACATTTACGAGGATAATTCTGGGAAATCCCTGATCTGCCTATTGTGTTGCTAGTGTTTTAGTGAGTTATATAGTACCTGATAGTCGGAGAGGTGTGGCTATGGATGTGTTGACGGGTGTGTTGAGGGAAGTCACGGAGCAGCAGCAGGACAGAAGCTCCGTAGATCTCCGGTAAGAGGCGACTTGTTACCACAATTTTCTCACCGAAAACTGCCGGTTGACGTGTAGTCGGGATCCATGTTCGCTTGACCGCTCTGATCCATAGTAAAGCTTCACCTCCGGGAATTCCAAACAAGGAAACACCGTGTGTTTGTGTGACTAAAGGCTAAAAGCTTTCCACCTCCATCTTTCTACTTTGACGTCTCCATTATTAATTGAACAAATTGCAAAAGATTCAGCAACACAGATGTCCAAAATACTGTGTAATTATGCGATGAAAACAGACGACTTTTAGCCGTAAGTGGTGCTGAGCTAATATGTCGCCTCCAACCAATAACGTCACAAACACACGTCATCATTCCGCGACGTTTTCAACAGGAAACTCCGCGGGAAATTTAAAATTGCAATTTAGTAAACTAAAAAGGCTGTATTGGCATGTGTTGCAATGTTAATATTTCATCATTGATATATAAACTATCAGACTACGTGGTCGCTAGTAGTGGCTTTCAGTAGGCCTTTAAAGGGGAACATTATCAGCAGACCTATGTAAGCGTCAATATATACCTTGATGGTGCAGAAAAAAGACCATACATTTTTTTAACCGATTTCCGAACTCTAAATGGGTGAATTTTGGTGAATTAAACGCCTTTCTGTTTATCACTCTGGAGGCGATGACGTCAGAATGTGACGTCACCGAGGTAACACACCCACCGTTTTCATTTTCACATTAAAACACCGGGTCTCAGCTCTGTTATTTTCCGTTTTTTTTGACTATTTTTTGGAACCTTGGAGACATCATGCCTGGTGGGTGTGTTGTCGGAGGGTGTAACAACACTAACAGGGAGGGATTCAAGTTGCACCACTGGCAAGAAATCTTTCGCCAGACCCCCATTGAATGTTCCAGAGTGTCTCCACATTTGATCAGCGATGACAGACATGGCACAGAGATGTATGGATAACCTGCAGATGCATTTGCAACGATAAAGTCAACGAAATTACAAAGGTGAGTTTCTATTTGCAGCCTTTTGAGGTAAATATCAACATTACATTTTTCCACAGGCTAATACACAGGGGGCCGTGGCCTTTTGAAATTGGCATATAAATTTGGCAGTCATCTGCATAAAAGTGATAAAACGCTCCATGTTTTTTAAAAATATCTCCAAAAGGGAGGAGATAAAGAGCGAACAGGATGGGGCCTAAAATAGATCCCTGGGGGACACCACAGTAAAGCTGGGCAAAAGAAGAGGTGGAGTCCCCCAGCCTGACAGAGAAGGACCTCTCTGACAGGTAGGATCTGAACCATTAAAATGTATATTTATTTTACACATTTTGACAACATTAGGAAACATGACTAAAACAGAGGCTTTTCAGAGGGTGAGAAAACTCCTGGAAAAGACTTTCTTAGAATGGCCGAAGGCAAAGATGTGTGTGTTGAAGTTGAAAGAAACAGAAACTGCAAATAAAATGAGCTTGAATATATCTGAAATACGAGGCATAATGATAATTATGTACATACAGCTAGCATAAATAGCAGGTTAGCATCGATTAGCTTGTGAAGTATATTTACATAGCGCTTTTCTCTAGTGATTCAAAGCACTTTTACATAGTGAAACCCAATATCTAAGTTACATTTAAACCAGTGTGGGTGTGACTGAGGTGCCGGGTGGGTAAAGTTTCTTGCCCAAGGACACAACGGCAGTGACTAGGATGGCGGAAGCGGGGATCGAACCTGGAACACGCAAGTTGCTGGCACGGCCACTCTACTAACTGAGCTATACGGCCCCACTTGCAGCCATGCAGTGACCAAATAGGCCTGATTAGCACTCCACACAAGTCAATAACATCAACAAAGCGCACTTTTGTGTGATCACGCACAGCATAAAAAGTTTGATGGACAAATACAGACAAAGAAGGAGTGGCATAAAACACGTCTTTCTGTGGCGGCATCAAGGAAAGCTGTACATGTAAACCAACAACGGTGCGTTTAAGGACTTGCGAAATTAGTGGGAGAAAATGGCACGCGCCAAATACTCTCAATTAGGAAGGTTTGTGTCATGTTTGTCCTCCTACAGCAGGGGTGTCCAAAATGCGGCCCGGGGGCCATTTGCGGCCCGCAGCTAATCGTTTACCGGCCAGCCACACATTCTGCAAAAATTGCAGAACTGATAGTATTGCAAAAATAAAAATAAAAACATTTAAAAAAAGTGGAATGAGGTGAAATCTAATGAGAAAAAGTGGCAATGTTGACACAAAGCTGCCATGCAAGCTGTTTTTTTGTTCCTTTTGTCTTTATTTTCGTTTTTTTTTCCATTGCTCAAAAAAAAGGACAAAAAAATCTATGTTATAATGAATTATTACTTAAAAATGATCACTTTAAAATGTTTTATGTGGAAAAAATATGGCGTATGTTGTGTGGTTGCCATATAAAAACATCAACGTTTTGACAAAAGAGCATAAAACAAACAAAATAATAGTTCAAACTTAAAATAGACGGATCTATCGGAAGTTAATCTTGAAATTTAAGTGTTAAAAGTAAAAAAAAATAAAAATAAAAATGTATAATTTTATGAGTGGGGAA
>NC_084631.1:3421174-3506174 GCF_033978795.1 Nerophis ophidion | reverse complement strand
TTTTTGTTCTGTTGTGTTGACGGTATAACTCGGTTGGTAGAGCGGCCGTGCCAACAATCATTTCGGGAGAACATCCACACTGTAACGCAACATAAACACAACAGAAAAAATACCCAGGATCCCATGTATCAAGAACTGTTCCGGGCTACATTATACACCGCCGCTAACACCAATCCACACTCCCCCAACCCCGTCCACCTCAACCGACGCACAGGGGGGTGTTAGCGGGGGTGTATAATGCAGCCAGGAAGAGTTTGGGATACATGGGATTCTGGGTTTTTGTTCTGTTGTGTTGACGGTATAGCTCGGTTGGTGGAGCGGCCGTGCCAACAATCATTTCGGGAGAACATCCACACTGTAACACACCATAAACACAACATAAAAAATACCCAGGATCCCATGTATCCAGACCTGTTCCGGGCTACATTATAAACCCCCGCTTCCACCAATCCACACTCCCCCAACCCCATCCACCTCAACCGACGCACGGAGGGGTGTTAGCAGGGGTGTATAATGTAGCCAGGAAGAGTTTGGGATACATGGGATTCCGGGTTTTTGTTCTGTTGTGTTGACGGTATAGCTCGGTTGGTAGAGCGGCCATGCCAACAATCATTTCGGGAGAACATCCACACTGTAACACAACATAAACACAACAGAAAAAATACCCAGGATCCCATGTATCCAGAACTGTTCCGGGCTACATTATACACCCCCGCTACCACCAATCCACACTCCCCCAACCCCATCCACCTCAACCGACGCACAGGGGGGTGTTAGCGGGGGTGTATAATGTAGCCAGGAAGAGTTTGGGATACATGGGATTCTGGGTTTTTGTTCTGTTGTGTTGACGGTATAGCTCGGTTGGTAGAGCGGCCATGCCAACAATCATTTCGGGAGAACATCCACACTGTAACACAACATAAACACAACAGAAAAAATACCCAGGATCCCATGTATCCAGGACTGTTCCGGGCTACATTATACACCCCCGCTACCACCAATCCACACTCCCCCAACCCCGTCCACCTCAACCAACGCACAGGGGGGTGTTAGCGGGGGTGTATAATGTAGCCAGGAAGAGTTTGGGATACATGGGATTCTGGGTTTTTGTTCTGTTGTGTTGACGGTATAGCTCGGTTGGTAGAGCGGCCGTGCCAACAATCATTTCGGGAGAACATCCACACTGTAACGCAACATAAACACAACAGAAAAAATACCCAGGATCCCATGTATCCAGAACTGTTCCGGGCTACATTATAGACCCCCGCTACCACCAATCCACACTCCCCCAACCGCGTCCACCTCAACCGACGCACAGGGGGGTGTTAGCGGGGGTGTATAATGTAGCCTGGAAGAGTTCGGGATACATGGGATTCTGGGTTTTTGTTCTGTTGTGTTGACGGTATAGCTCGGTTGGTAGAGCGGCCGTGCCAACAATCATTTCGGGAGAACATCCACACTGTAACACAACATAAACACAACAGAAAAAATACCCAGGATCCCATGTATCCAGAACTGTTCCGGGCTACATTATACACCCCCGCTACCACCAATCCACACTCCCCCAACCCTGTCCACCTCAACCGACGCACAGGGGGGTGTTAGCGGGGGTGTATAATGTAGCCTGGAAGAGTTCGGGATACATGGGATTCTGGGTTTTTGTTCTGTTGTGTTGACGGTATAGCTCGGTTGGTAGAGCGGCCGTGCCAACAATCATTTCGGGAGAACATCCACACTGTAACGCAACATAAACACAACATAAAAAATACCCAGGATCCCATGTATCCAGAACTGTTCCGGGCTACATTATACACCCCCGCTACCACCAATCCACACTCCCCCAACCCTGTCCACCTCAACCGACGCACAGGGGGGTGATAGCGGGGGTGTATAATGTAGCCTGGAAGAGTTTGGGATACATGGGATTCTGGGTTTTTGTTCTGTTGTGTTGACGGTATAGCTCGGTTGGTAGAGCGGCCGTGCCAACAATCATTTCGGGAGAACATCCACACTGTAACACAACATAAACACAACATAAAAAATACCCAGGATCCCGTGTATCTAGAACTGTTCCGGGCTACATTATACACCCCCGTTTCCACCAATCCACACTCCCCCAACCCCGTCCACCTCAACCGACGCACAGGGCGGTGTTAGCGGGGGTGTATAATGTAGCCCGGAAGAGTTTGGGATACATGGGATTCTGGGTTTTTGTTCTGATAGGTTGACGGTATAGCTCAGTTGGTAGAGCGGCGGTGCCAGCAATTTGAGGGTTAAAGGTTCGATCCCCGCTTCCGTCAGCTTAGTCACAGCCGTTGTGTCCTTGGGCAAGACACTTTGCCCACCTGCTCCCAGTGCCACCCACATGTAGAAATTTGATATTGGGTTTCACTGCGCGGAGCGCTTTGAGTCACTGGAGAAAAAGCGCTATATAAATATAATTCACTTCACTTCACTCATGCTGTGTTACAGTGCAGATGTTCTCCCGAAATGTGTTTGTCATTCTTGTTTGGTGTGGGTTCACAGTGTGGCGCATATTAGTAAGAGTGTTAAAGTTGTTTATATCACAACCCTCAGTGTAACCTGTATGGCTGTTGAAAAAGTATGCCTTGCAGTCGCTTGCGCGTTGAGCCACACTAGACGTGGCCGGCCGGCACTCAGATGGCATAGCGGACGCGACGACATGGTCGAGAGGACGTTTAAGGCATTGCCATCACGGCACGGCCTTAGTATTGTTGTCCGGGTAATAATCTGAGAATGCACTGAAATCCGGAAAACCTCCCGGAAAAATGCGGGGTAGGCAAGTATGCAGCTGAGCCACATCAGAGTGATCCAAGAGCGGCGGGTTACCGACCCCTGGTTTAAAAAAAACGATACATTTTTTTTTCTCCAACTTAAATACAAGTTTTGGCTTCCGCGGACGACAACTTGACGAAGCAATTAAACTGCACACCTTTTACAGCCACAACACAACGCTTTGTTTTCGACGAGAGGTGCAGATGTTTGTCATAACCAACATGTCAATACACAGACCGAGAGCCTCAAGGTATTTGCAACAAGACCTGCATTATGTTCACGTTGAACGCAATAACCTGACATTTGGAATATGGAAATATGATAATGTTGAGATGGCCGTGCTTAACCCTTGTGTAATACCGTATTTCCTTGAATTTCCGCCGGGTATATAGTATGCGCCAGCCTAGAATTACTGCCGGGTCAAACTCGTTTCGCAAAATAATTAGCGAAAGTTTAGCATTACCGCCGGCTCAGGATTAACGCCGGGTCAAACTCGTTTCGGAAAATATTATTTTTATTACCGCATGTCTAGAATTTCCGCAGGGTCAAACTTGTTTCGCCAAATAAATAGCATGTGCCTAGAATTTCCACAGGGTCAAACTCGTCACGTCACGAGTGACACTTCACCTGTCATCATTTTCAAAATGGAGGAGGCTGATTTCAATCATTTGAAATCGCATTAAGAGCTATTCAGTAGGATTTAAGGTCCAAGCTATTGAATATGCTAAAAAGAACAGTAAGCAGCTATGTTTTATTAATATACCGTAGCTGCGTGTGTCAAATATGAGTCATTAAATGACTCCCGCCTCCTGGTGGTAGAGGGCGCTAGTGATCCTTCTTGCGACTACTCGGCTGCAGAAGAAGTGACAACAAGCAGCAAGAGTGAGCAGCGATCGTTTATTTTTTCCTCTCGCTTGCACTTTTAACATGGAGGATTACATATCTAAAATAAAACAGTTTTCTAAACTGGACTTTCAATCGAAGCAGGAGGTAATAAAGGAAGATCTCCATCGAGACAGAGAGACTTTTAAAACTGAAGAAAGATAAGGAAGACTTCTATAAACAAGATATCGATGCTTTTGATCAGAAGGAGCTGCGCATGGACTTCATTTATAAGTAAAGGTAAGACCATAATAAAGTTTTTTTTATTAAATGTGCTTTTTATGATAGCCTCCTTACATCACACTCAAATTTATAAGTGCAGGCCTAAAATTACTGCATGCCTTTGGTAAGCGCCTGAGTGAGAAGAGGTTTTAAATTAATTAGCGCCCCGGCGGAAATTCAAGGAAATACGGTATTCATATTGTTGTTATTCAGCTAGCGTTTGTGGGTCTGATGGACCCGTTGCATTTTGTGTCTTTTAATGCTTCACAATCAAACACGTTTATGTGAAAATACTGAACTTATGTTTACCTTATCCCAATAAACATCTGTTCAGTATTTTAACATAAAAGTGTTTGACTGTGAGGCATTAAAAGCCACAAAATGAAAGGGGTCCGTCAGACCCACAAACGCTGGCTGAGTAACAACAATATGAACGTTGCACGGAAAATTTCTCTGCCAGTTTCTGCATCCCACAGGGATTCTTCTTTTGTGTTTCTGCACCTGCAGTTCCCACAAAAGGTTGCAGCATTGTTTTGTCAACACTGTCTGCTCTCATTTTCTCGCACATTTAACCCACTGATGTTCATGTACCTACACTCAGTCTTCCTCCTGTCTAGGTGTGTCTGGGTGGGTGGGTCGGTGCGTGTGGTACACAGAACATCAATTTGCACATCTAAATTAGCCTTAGCCCCGGGTCCAGTGGACCCAGACATCTTATATGTAATAGAAATGTGTAGAATAGAATAGAATAGAGTAGAATAGAAAGTACTTTATTAATCCCTGGGGGAAATTCAGCTAGGGAGGGGTGTATGGTGTGTGGTCATGAAATATGTATTGTGATATATGTTATTCAGAGAAAATGAGCTGTCTGCTCTCATTTTCTCGCACATTTGACCCTCTGATGTTCTGTGTACCTAAACTCTGTCCTCCTCCTGTCTATGCCTGTCTAATGCCTCACAGGTATACAGTTCTACCATAGTTCCACTAACATCCGGAAACACCATACATCAGGGGCTCGGGGATATTCAAATGGCAGTCCAGGGGCCAAATCCAGCCCAGGAATGACTCTATACAGTCCACCGAGTTACAGTGGGGCAAAAAAGTATTTAGTCAGCCAGCGATTGTGCAAGTTCTCCCACTTAAAATGATGACAGAGGTCTGTCATTTTCATCATAGGTACACTTCAACTGTGAGAGACAGAATGTGAAAAAAAAATCCAGAAATTCACATTGTGGGAATTTTAAAGAATTTATTCGTAAATTATGGTGGAAAATAAGTATTTGGTCAACCATTCAAAGCTCTCACTGATGGAAGGAGGTTTTGTCTCAAAATCTCAGGATACATGGCCCCATTCATTCTTTCCTTAACACGGATCAATCGTCCTATCCCCTTAGCAGAAAAACAGCCCCAAAGCATGATGTTTCCACCCCCATGCTTCACAGTAGGTATGGTGTTCTTGGGATGCAACTCAGTATTCTTCTTCCTCCAAACACGACCAGTTGAGTTTATACCAAAATGGATACATGGATGATACAGCAGAGGATTGGGAGAATGTCATGTGGTCAGATGAAACCAAAATAGAACTTTTTGGTATAAACTCAACTGGTCGTGTTTGGAGGAAGAAGAATACTGAGTTGCATCCCAAGAACACCACACCTACTGTGAAGCATGGGGGTGGAAACATCATGCTTTGGGGCTGTTTTTCTGCTAAGGGGACAGGACGATTGATACTTGCATATTTTTAACCTTGGGGGGTCCAAACATTTTTTCAAAGCACATTTTATCATTTTTGCGTAATGTCTTTTTTCTACCTAAGGTGTTGCTGTAGATTGTTCACTGCAGATGCAGCCTGTAGTCATTTGCTCACCTTCTTACGAATAATGTTCCTCGAGGTTCCCTTTTCGGTCCTCTCTTATTTACTCATTTGGGTAAACGAGTTTGGTTCAACAAACTTGTGAGGGACTCACATTTTATCAGCGGATTCTTAAAAACACGAGAGTGCGGTCATAGAAATGATCTTTGACTAGATTTTCTGCAGAAGATCCTTAAAAACAACAGCAGCTCCTGTAACCCTGAAAAAATTAACAGTCCTAAATCAAAACTACTGCAGAGAACAAGACACTGGCTCCCTAAAATACACAAAATACGACTAATAGCTAAATAGCTAAAACAATATCTACTCTATGTCCGTACTGTCTTTTATTACTCTCTTTTTAAGGCTCACTTAAAATCCTTTCATTTTCTCAAAACTCGACAGTGCACCTAATGTACGGAATAATTCTGGTTGCGCTTACCGACCTCGAAGCTATTCTATTTGGTACATGGTGAAATGATAAGTATGACCAGTAGATGGCAGTGACACATAAGATATATGTGTTGACCGAGATAGATATCTACATCTATCCATATTTAAAAGTTATTTCTTTTCTTTAGTCATATTTTAAATAGATAGTATTCCATCTTGTACTCTTTTTATCTTTTCTTTATCTCATGACCGTAGACTACCTTGAGCTAGGAATGCAGGAGTAGGAATACTCCTTCTTCCTATCTCTTTCTGTCTCCAGCTGAGGAAAACAATAGAAAGGTGTATTCGCTCTGAAGGGTGGGGGCTATTGGCATATTGAAAAAGACAAGACTTCCGTAGTGTTTTCAGATTACTAGGCGATGTGAATTGAATGTGTTGTTTTTTAGGTTGGTCTCTCCAAAGCTTTGGAATAAATTGCAAAATACCTATTCTGTTCTGTGTAATTTAAGACCAGCGTATGTGTCATCAAAAGAACTTAGGATTGACTAGTAAATTAAATTCCCTCAGAGGAACATCTGGTCCAAACGCAACGGTGCACACTGCAATATGACTCAAGTAAACAACACCAAAATGTCATATGTTCCATTGAAAATACAGAACATTACACACGGAACTCAAAAATCCAACATTTTTTAGTACGACTTTGGTAAACTATGAAGCCGCACCGCTTGATGGATTATACTGTGCTTCAACATACGAGTATTATTATTGTGTGTGTATAAGGTAAGACATATCTGCAGACACCATAGTCGATAAGCTTCTTCTTTTTCTCTATCTTCTTGTTATGGAACATTCATCCTCCGCTGTTGCCATTTCTAATACAAAGTAGTGTCAAGTTCGTACTTATATCTGTCAGTAAACTCAACATGAAAGCGCTAAAACATACCGGTGTAGTGAGTTTACATTATTCACCCAAGGAACTTTAGTTACTAGAGAGTTCCGGTCGGACGTTTTTTCACGGGACACATTTCCGGTGTTCTTGTTGCCGGATGAGGAGAAGCTGCTATGTTACTGATTTAATTAAAGTCTGAATGTCATTAAAACAGTTAGCTCCATCTTTTGACACTTCTTCCACTCCCGTCCTTGCACGCTACACCGCTACAACAAAGATGACGGGGAGATGACGGGGAGAAGACGCCGTCGACGGTGAGCCACGTAAATAAGACCGCCCACAAAGAAATGTTTAACACTTTGAAAAAAATCACAATATGACCCCTTTAATGCGCCTTATAATCCGGTGCGCTTTTTGTATGAAAAAAGACCTGAATAGACCCGCTCATAGGCAGTGCGCCTTATAATCCGGTGCGCCTCATGGTCCAGAAAATACGGTATAGATATCTCTGGAATCAACACCCCAACCTTTCTGGGCAGAATGTTTTGAAGAAGAAGAAGTAATACAAACTAAAGTCAACAATAACAAACTTAAGTTACACCTTGAAAATGGAATGAGAAATTACAATTTGCGTATTAAAAATGGATACAATAGGTACGGTATTAAGAAGCTGCACCTTAAGTGTAACATGACCCTTAACGTCAACTACTATGTAGCCTCTCTCTGATTAAAGTAAAGTCTGAATGTCATTAAGAGTTTGCTCCGTCTTTTGACACTTCCGTCCTTGCACGCTACACCGCTACAACAAAGATGACGAGGAGAAGACGCCGTCGAAGGTGAGCCACGTAAATAAGATCGCCCACAAAGAAATGTTTAACATTTTGAAAAAAATCACAATATGACCCCTTTAATGCGCCTTATAATCCGGTGCACCTTTTGTATGAAAAAAAGACCTGAATAGACCCGCTCATAGGCAGTGCGCCTTATAATCCGGTGCGATTAATAGTCCAGAAAATACGGTATAGATATCTCTGGAATCGACACCCCTACCTTTCTGGGCAGAAGGTTTTGAAGAAGAAGAAGTAATACAAACTAAAGTCAACAATAACAAACTTAAGTTACGCCTTGAAAATGGAATAAGAAAATACAATTTGCGTATTAAAAATGGATACAATAGGTACGGTATTAAGAAGCTGCACCTTAAGTGTAACATGACCCTTAACGTCAACTACTATGTTGCCTCTCTCTGATGAAAGTAAAGTCTGAATGTCATTAAAACAGTTAGCTCCATCTTTTGACACTTCTTCCACTCCCGTCCTTGCACGCTACACCGCTACAACAAAGATGACGGCTAGAAGACGCCGTCGAAGGTGAGCCACGTAAATAAGACCGCCCACAAAGAAATGTTTAACATTTTGAAAAAAATCACAATATAACCCCTTTAATGCACCTTGTAATCCGGTGCGCCTTTTGTATGAAAAAACACCTAAATAGACCCGCTCATAGGCAGTGTGCCTTATAATCCGGTGCGCCTAATAGTCCAGAAAATACGGTATAGATATCTCTGGAATCAACGCCCCTACCTTTCTGGGCAGAAGGTTTTGAAGAAGAAGAAGTAATACAAACTAAAGTCAACAATAACAAACTTAAGTTACGCCTTGAAAATGGAATAAGAAAATACAATTTGCGTATTAAAAATGGATACAATAGGTACGGTATTAAGAAGCTGCACCTTAAGTGTAACATGACCCTTAACGTCAACTACTATGTTGCCTCACTCTGATTAAAGTAAAGTCTGAATGTCATTAAAACAGTTAGCTCCATCTTTTGATACTTCTTCCACTCCCGTCCTTGCACGCTACACCGCTACAACAAAGATGACGGGCAGAAGACGCCGTCCAAGGTGAGCCACGTAAATAAGACCGCCCGCAAAAAAATGTTTAACATTTTGAAAAAAATCACAATATGACCCTTTTAATGCGCCTTATAATCCGGTGCACCTTTTGTATGAAAAAAGACCTGAATAGACCCGCTCATAGGCAGTGCGCCTTATAATCCGGTGCGACTAATAGTCCAGAAAATACGGTATAGATATCTCTGGAATCGACACCCCTACCTTTCTGGGCAGAAGGTTTTGAAGAAGAAGAAGTAATACAAACTGAAGTCAACGATAACAAACTTAAGTTACGCCTTGAAAATGGAATAAGAAAATACAATTTGCGTATTAAAAATGGATACAATAGGTACGGTATTAAGAAGCTGCACCTTAAGTGTAACATGACCCTTAACGTCAACTACTATGTTGCCTCACTCTGATTAAAGTAAAGTCTGAATGTCATTAAAACAGTTAGCTCTGTCTTTTGACACTTCTTCCACTCCCGTCCTTGCACGCTACACCGCTACAACAAAGATGACGGCTAGAAGACGCCGTCGAAGGTGAGCCACGTAAATAAGACCGCCCACAAAGAAATGTTTAACATTTTGAAAAAAATCACAATACGAGCGCTTTAATGCGCCTTACAATCCGGTGCACCTTTTGTATGAAAAATGACCTGAATAGACCCGCTCATAGGCAGTGCGCCTTATAATCCGGTGTGACTAATAGTCCAGAAAATACGGTATAGATATCTCTGGAATCGACACCCCTACCTTTCTGGGCAGAAGGTTTTGAAGAAGAAGAAGTAATACAAACTAAAGTCAACAATAACAAACTTAAGTTACGCCTTGAAAATGGAATAAGAAAATACAATTTGCGTATTAAAAATGGATACAATAGGTACGGTATTAAGAAGCTGCACCTTAAGTGTAACATGACCCTTAACGTCAACTACTATGTTGCCTCACTCTGATTAAAGTAAAGTCTGAATGTCATTAAAACAGTTAGCTCCATCTTTTGATACTTCTTCCACTCCCGTCCTTGCACGCTACACCGCTACAACAAAGATGACGGGCAGAAGACGCCGTCCAAGGTGAGCCACGTAAATAAGACCGCCCGCAAAAAAATGTTTAACATTTTGAAAAAAATCACAATATGACCCTTTTAATGCGCCTTATAATCCGGTGCACCTTTTGTATGAAAAAAGACCTGAATAGACCCGCTCATAGGCAGTGCGCCTTATAATCCGGTGCGACTAATAGTCCAGAAAATACGGTATAGATATCTCTGGAATCGACACCCCTACCTTTCTGGGCAGAAGGTTTTGAAGAAGAAGAAGTAATACAAACTGAAGTCAACGATAACAAACTTAAGTTACGCCTTGAAAATGGAATAAGAAAATACAATTTGCGTATTAAAAATGGATACAATAGGTACGGTATTAAGAAGCTGCACCTTAAGTGTAACATGACCCTTAACGTCAACTACTATGTTGCCTCACTCTGATTAAAGTAAAGTCTGAATGTCATTAAAACAGTTAGCTCTGTCTTTTGACACTTCTTCCACTCCCGTCCTTGCACGCTACACCGCTACAACAAAGATGACGGCTAGAAGACGCCGTCGAAGGTGAGCCACGTAAATAAGACCGCCCACAAAGAAATGTTTAACATTTTGAAAAAAATCACAATACGAGCGCTTTAATGCGCCTTACAATCCGGTGCACCTTTTGTATGAAAAATGACCTGAATAGACCCGCTCATAGGCAGTGCGCCTTATAATCCGGTGTGACTAATAGTCCAGAAAATACGGTATAGATATCTCTGGAATCAACACCCCTACCTTTCGGGGCAGAAGGTTTTGAAGAAGAAGAAGTAATACAAACTAAAGTCAACAATAACAAACTTAAGTTACGCCTTGAAAATGGAATAAGAAAATACAATTTGCGTATTAAAAATGGATACAATAGGTACGGTATTAAGAAGCTGCACCTTAAGTGTAACATGACCCTTAACGTCAACTACTATGTTGCCTCACTCTGATTAAAGTAAAGTCTGAATGTCATTAAAAGAGTTTGCTCCGTCTTTTGACACTTCCGTCCTTGCACGCTACACCGCTACAACAAAGATGACGGGGAGAAGACGCCGTCGACGGTGAGCCACGTAAATAAGACCGCCCACAAAGAAATGTTTGACATTTTGAAAAAAATCACAATATGACCCCTTTAATGCGCCTTATAATCCGGTGCACCTTTTGTATGAAAAAACACCTGAATAGACCCGCTCATAGGCAGTGCGCCTTATAATTCGGTGTGACTAATAGTCCAGAAAATACGGTATAGATATCTCTGGAATCAACACCCCTACCTTTCGGGGCAGAAGGTTTTGAAGAAGAAGAAGTAATACAAACTAAAGTCAACAATAACAAACTTAAGTTACGCCTTGAAAATGGAATAAGAAAATACAATTTGCGTATTAAAAATGGATGCAATAGGTACGGTATTAAGAAGCTGCACCTTAAGTGTAACATGACCCTTAACGTCAACTACTATGTAGCCTCTCTCTGATTAAAGTAAAGTCTGAATGTCATTAAAAGAGTTTGCTCCGTCTTTTGACACTTCCGTCCTTGCACGCTACACCGCTACAACAAAGATGACGAAGAGAAGACGCCGTCGAAGGTGAGCCACGTAAATAAGATCGCCCACAAAGAAATGTTTAACATTTTGAAAAAAATCACAATATGACCCCTTTAATGCGCCTTATAATCCGGTGCACCTTTTGTATGAAAAAAGACCTGAATAGACCCGCTCATAGGCAGTGCGCCTTATTATCCGGTGCGACTAATAGTCCAGAAAATACGGTATAGATATCTCTGGAATCAACACCCCTACCTTTCTGGGCAGAAGGTTTTGAAGAAGAAGAAGTAATACAAACTAAAGTCAACGATAACAAACTTAAGTTACGCCTTGAAAATGGATTAAGAAAATACAATTTGAGTATTAAAAATGGATACAATAGGTACGGTATTAAGAAGCTGCACCTTAAGTGTAACATGACCCTTAACGTCAACTACTATGTTGCCTCTCTCTGATGAAAGTAAAGTCTGAATGTCATTAAAACAGTTAGCTCCATCTTTTGACACTTCTTCCACTCCCGTCCTTGCACGCTACACCGCTACAACAAAGATGACGGGGAGAAGACGCCGTCGACGGTGAGCCACGTAAATAAGACCGCCCACAAAGAAATGTTTAACATTTTGAAAAAAATCACAATATGACCGCTTTAATGCGCCTTATAATCCGGTGCACCTTTTGTATAAAAAAACACCTGAATAGACCCGCTCATAGGCAGTGCGCCTTATAATCCGGTGCGACTAATAGTCCAGAAAATACGGTATAGATATCTCTGGAATCAACACCCCTACCTTTCGGGGCAGAAGGTTTTGAAAAAGAAGAAGTAGTACAAACTAAAGTCAACAATAACAAACTTAAGTTACGCCTTGAAAATGGAATAAGAAAATACAATTTGCCTATTAAAAATGGATACAATAGGTACGGTATTAAGAAGCTGCATCTTAAGTGTAACATGACCCTTAACGTCAACTACTATGTTGCCTCACTCTGATTATAGTCTGAATGTCATTAAAACAGTTAGCTCCGTCTTTTGACACTTCTTCCACTCCCGTCCTTGCACGCTACACCGCTACAACGAAGATGACGGGCAGAAGACGCTGTCGAAGGTGAGTCAAGTAAATAAGACTGCCCACAAAACGGCGCATCCTGAAGTGACTGTCAGAAAGCGACTTGAAGATGATCTGTACATCTAATACTAGAAATACATCAACACTAGTCACTGCTCTTTGAGCTCAACCCTCATGTTTAATAGAAACCCTGTCGTTTCGTGCTTTGAACAACCACACCTTGGCTTGCGGGGGCGGACAACCTAATGATCCTGAAACTGCACTTGGCCTTTTAATGGTGACAGACGAGTGCAGCTGCACTTGACTCAAACTGATTTGAGGAGACAGCGAAACAAACGCAGAAGGCACTCGGACTAGTCTTAACAGGAGAGGAGTGGGTGACTAACCGGCTGAGCAATGCAAGCCCCCGCACATGAAGGACTAACTATGTAGTGTTTCACCTTTTTGTCCTCAAACTTGTGACTACAAGATTATCTGCCTAATAAATCTTTCTTGTAATTGACCTGTAAAGTTACTCGGACAAACTCCTCGAAATTTTGCGTAGCCGGAGACGTTTCGGGGATTTTCACTCGTTCTGTCAGTTTCGACAGTTTTTTTTTATTTCAGTAAATAAATCTAAATTAAAACATTTTTATTCATAATATATACATTTATTATTAGTATATTTCTTCAAGCGCACCTGTGAAGTGAAAATCGTTTCAGGTGACTACTTCTTGTAGCTCGTCGGGAGAATGCCAAGAGTGTGCAAAAAAAGAGCAGAGGGTGGCTATTTTGAAGGAACTAGAATACAAAACATGTTTTCAGTTCTTTCACCTTTTTTTAAGTACATAACTCCATGTGTTCATTCATAGTTTTGATGCCTTCAGTGACAATCTACAACAGGGGTCGGGAACCTTTTTGGCTGAGAGAGCCAAAAAAGCCAAATATTTTAAAATGTATTTCTGTAAGAGCCATATAATATATTTTTTAACACTGAACACAACTAAACGCGTGCATTTTTAAGTAAGACCAACATTTCTAAAGTATAATAAGTCTCTTATTCTTTGGAATAACATTGTTATTCTGATGCTACCTGTGGAGGGGACGTGGCCTGCAGCGAAGCAGGGTGTGCCAGGAGTGGCCTCGAAATCAGCGACAGGTGCGTAGATGGCCCATCTGGGCCTTGTTATCTTATCACCTGTCGCTCTCTTATAAGCAGCAGCCAGGAGGAGAGACGGGGTTGGGGCTGGAGCCAGAGCGCGAGCGAAAACGAAAGAGAAAAAGACAATTGCTGGAAAGCAACTGAGAGACTTATTGAAAAATAAAACAATATTGTAACCCTGAAACAGGCTCTCATGTCGGTGCTTGGTGGTCTGAAGAACCCCCAGGAGGGCAAGCCCCACACTAACCAATAATAAACTTCTTACCATTAACGCAACTTCCTGAACATAAAAAAGCATGAGAATGTTTTATATTTTGAACATTATTTTTGACAAGTGGAATTATTCATTACTTATCGTGCTGAGCAATGTCAGCTCAGATTTATCCGAGAGCCAGATGCAGTCATCAAAAGAGCCACATCTGGCTCGCGAGCCATAGGTTCCCTAACCCTGATCTACAATGTAAATAGTCATGAAAATAACGAAAACACATTAAATGTCCAAAACGTTTGACCTGTACTGTATACATACCTATTATATTATTTTATACATTATTAATAAATATATATTATAAATCAATATATATACATATATATAAATACAATATATTAGTAATATATTAATTCAAGCTGGCAAAGTTAACGTAGTAACTAACACATGTGATTAATCCCACACATATATATACATATCCAGCCATTCATTTTCTTTCGCTTAACCGAGGTCGGGTCACGGGGGAAGCAACCTAAGCAGGGAAGCCCAGACTTCCCTCTCCCCAGCCACTATATATATATGTATATATATATATATATAAATGAATATATATATTTGTATAAACATGTACATACAGAATATATATATGTATATATAAACATATACGTATATACACACATACACACACTCCGGCTTCCTCCCACTTCCAAAGACATGCACCTGGGGATAGGCTGATTGGCAACACTAAATTGACCCTAGTGTGTGAATGTGAGTGTGAATGTTGTCTGTCTATCTGTGTTGGCCCTGCGATGAGGTGACGACTTGTCCAAGGTGTACACCGCCTTCCGCCCGATTGTAGCTGAGATAGGCACCAGCGACCCCAAAGGGAATAAGCGGTAGAAAATGGATGGACACCACAGGCACTGGTAAAGGTACGACAGGCCTAAGGCCCAGCGGCAAGAGAGCCTTACTGTAAATAAAATACATATACACATATATACACACACACATATATAGATACATATAAATATACATACACATATAAACATATATATATATGAATGTGTTTATATATATGAATGTGTTTATATATGTATGTGTGTACATATGCATGTGTGAATATGTAAATATGTCCGTGTATATATGTGTGTATATGTATATTTTTGTGTGTATATATGTGTATGTGTATATATATGTACATATACTATATATGTATGTATATTATATATACATACATATATATGTATACACATACACATTTTATACACACATATATACATATACACACATATGTACACACACACATATATACATATACACACATGCATATGTACACATACATATATAAACACACACACATGTATATATATATATATATATATATATATATACACACATATATAGATACATATAAATATACATACACATATATACATGTATACATATATATATATGTATGAATGTGTTTATATATATGAATGTGTTTATATATGTATGTGTGTACATATGCATGTGTGTATATGTATATATGTCTGTGTATATATGTATATTTTTGTGTGTATATATGTGTGTATATATATGTACATTATATATGTATATATATTATATATACATACATATATATGTATACACATACACATTTTATACACACATATATACATACACACACATATATACATATACACACATGCATATGTACACATACATATATAAACACATACATATATATATATACACATATTTATATATACATATATACACAAACACACATGATTAATATATATATGTTTTTATGTATTATATTCTTATATACAAATAATATATATAAGTAATATATTAATTCAGGCTGGCATAATTATCACATGCTATTATTCCCTAAAAAGAATCATGTATAAATGCAGATTATGGACTTGTCAACAAGAGCCAGCGACACCTAAACCAGTTTTAAAGGTTTCTCCGAGATAGCTTTTGTCAGGTGAAAGGTGTGTCTGGACACACCAGAGGGAATTCTCCGCGAGGTTGTCATTCCACGCGTGACTCGGGTAGGTTGTCACACAATGGATCAAGGTGATGAGCTTCGGAATTAAGAAGCGGAAAACAGCCGTACAATAACAGACCACTCAAACATTCTGCTCTAACATCATTGTCAGTTTTGATTGACAATTCTAAAATGTGGACCTCATAGACCAGAGATTCAATTAGATGTAATAATTGGGAGCATTGCCTCGTTTTTACAGGAGAAACCTGTAGGTGTCGGGTGTGGTTCTTGCTTGCTCTGTAAGAAGATTGCGGTCGCAATGTTGTATTTTTTACCCCAAATGTACATCCATAGAATTTTTACATTACAGCTTCTTAAAGGGGAACATTATCAGCAGACCTATGTAAGAGTCAATATATACCTTGATGGTGCAGAAAAAAGACCATCTATTTTTTTAACCGATTTCCGAACTCTAAATTGGTGAATTTTGGCGAATTAAACGCCTTTCTGTTTATTGCTCTGGAGGCGATGACGTCAGAATGTGACGTCACCGAGGTAACACACCCGCCATTTTCATTTTCAACACATTACAAACACCGGGTCTCAGCTCTGTTATTTTCCGTTTTTTCGACTATTTTTTGGAACTTTGGAGACATCATGCCTGGTGGGTGTGTTGTCGGAGGGTGTAACAACACTAACAGGGAGGGATTCAAGTTGCACCACTGGCCCCAAGATGCCAAAGTGTCTGCCGCCAGACCCCCATTGAATGTACCAAAGTGTCTCCACATTTTACCGGCGATGACAGACATGGCACAGAGATGTATGGATAACCTGCAGATGCATTTGCAACGATAAAGTCAATTGAATCACAAATCTGAGTTTGTCGATGTTGACTTATGTGCTAATCAGATATATATTTGGTCGCGGCGTGACTGCTAGCTAATCGATGCTAACATGCTACGCTAATCGAGGCTAACATGCTATTTACCGGCGGTGCTAAAGCAGACATGGCACAGAGATGTATGGATAACCTGCAGATGCATTTGCAACGATAGTCAACAAAATCACAAAGGTGAGTTTTGTTGATGTTGACTGCCAGCTAATCGATGCTAACATGCCACGCTAATCGATGCTAACATGCTATTTACCGGCGGTGCTAAAGCAGACATGGCACAGAGATGTATGGATAACGTGCAGATGCATTTGCAACGATAAAGTCAACTAAATCACAAAGGTGAGTTTGATGTTGACTTATGTGTTAATCAGATATATATTTGGTCGCGGCGTGACTGCCAGCTAATCGATGCTAACATGCTACGCTAATCAATGCTAACATGCTATTTACCGGCGGTGCTAAAGCAGACATGGCACAGAGATGTATGGATAACCTGCAGATGCATTTGCAACGATAGTCAACAAAATCACAAAGGTGAGTTTTGTTGATGTTGACTGCCAGCTAATCGATGCTAACATGCCACGCTAATCGATGCTAACATGCTATTTACCGGCGGTGCTAAAGCAGACATGGCACAGAGATGTATGGATAACGTGCAGATGCATTTGCAACGATAAAGTCAACTAAATCACAAAGGTGAGTTTGATGTTGACTTATGTGTTAATCAGATATATATTTGGTCGCGGCGTGACTGCCAGCTAATCGATGCTAACATGCTACGCTAATCAATGCTAACATGCTATTTACCGGCGGTGCTAAAGCAGACATGGCACAGAGATGTATGGATAACCTGCAGATGCATTTCCAACGATAGTCAACGAAATCACAAAGGTGAGTTTGGTTGATGTTGACTGCCAGCTAATCGATGCTAACATGCTACGCTAATCAATGCTAACATGCTAATTACCTGCGGTGCTAAAGCAGACATGGCACAGAGATGTATGGATAACCTGCAGATGCATTTGCAACGATAAAGTCAACGAAATCACAAAGGTGAGTTTGTTGATGTTGACTTATGTGCTAATCAGATATATATTTGGTCGCGGCGTGACTGCTAGCTAATCGATGCGAACATGTTATGCTAATCGATGCTAACATGCTATTTACCAGCGGTGCTAAAGCAGACATGGCACAGAGATGTATGGATAACCTGCAGATGCATTTGCAACGATAGTCAACGAAATCACAAAGGTGAGTTTTGTTGATGTTGACTGCCAGCTAATCGATGCTAACATGCTAATTACCGGCGGTGCTAAAGCAGACATGGCACAGAGATGTATGGATAACCTGCAGATGCATTTGCAACTATATTACGTTTCCTTCCACCCACATTTAATGCGAAACAAACACTTGCGAATCGACGGATTTAAGTTGCTCCAGTGTCACGAGATGCGAAAGTCCTAATCGTTTGGTCCGCACATTTTACCGGCGATGCTAACGCAGCTATTCGGCCATGCTATGGCTATGAATAGCGTCAATAGCTTCAGTTTCTTCTTCAATACTTTCATACTCCAACCATCTGTTTCAATACATGCGTAATCTGTTGAATCGCTTAAGTCGCTGAAATCCGAGTCTGAATCCGAGCTAATGTCGCTATATCTTGCTGTGCTATCCGCCATGTTGTTTGTATTGGCAGCACTGTATGACGTCACAGGGAAATGGATAGTGGTTTCCAAGATAGCGAAAATAAGGCACTTTAAAGCTTTATTTAGGGATATTCCGTGACCGGTAACATTTTGAAAAAAACTTCAAAAAATACAACAAGCCACTGGGAACTAATTTTTGTTTTTAACCCTTTTGAAATTGTGATAATGTTCCCCTTTAAGCATATTTTTCTGCACTTTGGACAAACCAATTCGATGTAATTCTCTATCTACTGCTGGTGGTGGAGCCACCTAGTCAAGTGCAAAGTGAAGTCTTTGCTGACATCATGTGGCACCTTAATGTAAGTACTGCACAATTGTAGCCCCGCACCCTTTTTTGTCGACTTTTACGTATACCAGGGGTGTCTAAACTTTATCCACTGAGGGCCGCAGACTGAAAAATAAAAGCAAGCGGGGGCAATTTTGAATTTTTATTTTTATTTTAAAGTCCTACTGAAAGCCACTACTAGCGACCACGCAGTCTGATAGTTTATATATCAATGATGAAATATTAACATTGCAACACATGCCAATACGGCCGCTTTAGTTTACTAAATTGCAATTTTAAATTTCCCGCGGAGATTCCTGTTGAAAACGTCGCGGAATGATGACGCGTGTTTGTGACGTTATTGGTTGGAGGCGACATATTAGCCCAGCACCACTTACGGCTAAAAGTCGTCTCTTTTCATCGCATAATTACACAGTATTTTGGACATCTGTGTTGCTGAATCTTTTGCAATTTGTTCAATTAATAATGGAGAAGTCAAAGAAGAAAGATGCAGGTCGGAAGCTTTTAGCCTTTAGCCACACAAACACACGGTGTTTCCTTGTTTGAAATTCCCGGAGGTGAAGCTTTACTATGGATCAGAGGGGTCAAGCGAACATGGATCCCGACTACATGTCAACCGGCAGTTTTCGGTGAGAAAATTGTGGTAATAAGTCGCCTCTTACCGGAGATCTGCGGAGCTTCTGTCCTGCTGCTGCTCCGTGACTTCCCTCAACACACCCGTCAACACATCCGTAGCCACACCTCTCCGACTATCAGGTACTATATAACTCACTAAAACACTAGCAACACAATAGGCAGATAAGGGATTTCCCAGAATTATCCTTGTAAATGTGTCTAAAAACATCTGAATCGCTTTCACTGCAATCGCCTTTATTTTTTTCTAGTCCTTCACTCTAAATTTCCTCATCCACAAATCTTTCATCTTCGCTCAGATTAATGGGGAAATTGTCGCTTTCTCGGTCCGAATAGCTCTCGCTGCTGGTGGCTATGATTGTAAACAATTTTCAGATGTGAGGGGCCCTACAACCAGTGACGTCACGCGCACATCGTCTGCTACTTCCGGTACAGCAGGGGTGTCAAACTCAAATACAGAGTGGGCCAAAATTTAAAACTGAACAAAGCCGCGGGCCAAGGTTGAACAACGTCACGGACTGTAAGGAAATACTAGCGCTGCACAAAACACGGCTAAAAGTCGTCTTTGTTCATGGCGTAATTACACAGTATTTTGGACATCTGTGTTGCTGAATCTTTTGCAATTTGTTCATTTAATAATGGAGACTATAAAGAACAATAAAGAAAACGGTGGATTGCAGCTGTCTTTAGCACCGAGACACAGTCGGCGTTTGTTTGTTGTGAAGCTTTAACACAGAGCGGTCAAGTCAACATGTTTTCTCTACGTCAACCAGCATGTTTTTGGATGGGGATATTGTGATATATATATCTTACCGGAGACATCAGTGGATTATGCGTCCTCCTGCAGCAGCTGTTTTAAAGGCAGCTGTGATCTTGGCTTCCTCGGCTTCTCTCTGAGACACTGCGTGTTCACCGCAGCCATCCGACCTCCAGGTATGTCTTTACAATCTTTACAATCTCACTAAAACACTATTAAAACAATAAGCAGAGAAGGGATCTTCCAGAATTATCCAGTAAATGTGTCTAAATACATCTTAAACGCTCACACTGCCGCCGCTTTTTTAAAATTGATTTTATTTTTTTTCTAGTCTTTCACTATCAATATCCTAATTCACAAATCTTTCATCCTCGCTCAAATTAATGTGGAAATTGTCGCTTTCTCGGGCCGAATTGCTCTTACTGCTGTCGGCTCCCATTAAAAACAATGTGAGGATGTGAGGAGCCCTACAACTCGTGACATCACGCGCACATACTTCCGGTAAAGGCAGGGCTTTTCTATCAGCGACCAAAAGTTGCGAACTTTATCGTGGATGTTCTCTACTAAATCCTTTCAGCAAAAATATGGCAATATCGCGAAATGATCAAGTATGACACATAGAATGGACCTGCTATCCCCGTTTAAATAAGAACATCTCATTTCAGTAGGCCTTTAAAAAACAATATAATATATGTATAACCAATATACATTTCGGCCTCCACTCAGGTTTGATCCCAGGGACCCCAAAGGGTTTTGGTCAAAAAATATTAAAGTTAAAGTTAAAGTTAAAGTACCAATGATTGTCACATTAAAAATGTGTCATTATTCAGTATTATTTTGTTTTATAATTATTAAAGTTTTAGATCTCTAGATCAACATTAGGTCTATCTGTCAATATAATGATTTTAAAGATTTAAATTGTATGCTCTTTTTGTCAAAGAAAACCCTGTTTTTTGATGGGAAAAAAACACAAAATATGCAATACTTTCACCCAATACTTTTTTAAGTGGAATATTTGAGATTATATAATTGGAGCCTTAAAAAAGTCAATAACTAATAACACCATTTATTTTAATTCATTATTATCCTTGGAGCAATGACACTTAAAAACAAATCACACTAAAATTACTGGGGATCCAAAAGGCTCCTACTCATTAAAGTGTTAAAAAAATAAATCATACATTTTTTTACTGTTTATTTTTAACACAATAATCTCGAGATCAACTTCAGATCCATCCGTCAATTATACGTTTTATTGTTGTTTATGTTTTTTGTTTGTTCATTTTCTTTGAAAAACAGCTCAGTTTTTTATATGGCAAACACAAAATATGCAACATTTTCCCCCCAAAATATCTCAACGTGGAAAATTTAACGTGACGTAATTGGAGACTTGAATAGGTCAATAATTCATAACGACATTGATTTTGATTCATTATTATTTTTTAAAGAAAGAAACAGCCTGCATGGCACCTTTGTGTTATTAGAGTAAACAATGCAACATTTTCTTGTTACATTTCACCCGTTTGCTGCTTTATATCACTTTTTACGTTTTAAAAAATTTTCAATCGTATTTTTAGAATGTGTCGTGGGGCCGTTAGAAAATTACCTGCGGGCCGCATATGGCCCCCGGGCCGCACTTTGGACACCCCTGATGTATACAAATCCCACTGCCAGGTCATTGTTGCCCATCTGATAAAGACAAAGTTATTTTGTTTTTTACAGTTCAATTTCAACGTCACGTGGCAGAAATGCTTGGAAAAAAAAAATGGCAACGACTTTTTACAGGCAAGAGCCGTGGTGCCAATTTTCAGCTGAATGACACTAAACCCACCAAACTATGAATCCAGCAGTCTAATACGCATGAGACATGCACCGAAAGTGACACATTGTGTGTGTGTGTGTGTGTGTGTGTGTGTGTGTGTGTGTGAGTACTTTTGACAGACTCAAGGCTCATAAACCATATTTTAACAACCTTTTTTAAAACTCAGGCTTATTTACTTAGTTCAGGGGTGTCCAAAGTGCGGCCCGGGGTCCATTTGCGGCCCGCAGCTAAGTGTTTACCGGCCCCCCACACATTTTGGAAATGCAATTGCAAAAATAAAAAAGAACATTAAAAATATTGGAATGAGGTGAAATCTATCGAGAAAAAGTTGCAATGTTGACACAAAGTTGCCATTAATTTTTTTTGCCATTGCTAAAAAAAAAAAATAATGACAAAAAAATCCATGTTATAATGAATTATTTACAAAGCTCCAATTAGTTCAAATATTTCACTTTAAAATGTTTAATGTGGTAAATATTGCACATATTGTGTAGTTGCCATATAAAAACAAAGTTTTCTTTGACAAAATAGCATAAAACATACAAAATAATAGTTTAAACGTAAAATTGACATATATATTTGAAGTTGATCTCGTAACGTAAGTGTTGAAAGTAAAACAAATAATAAAAATGTATCACTTTCTGAGTGGGGCGCCTTTTGGATCCCAAATCTATTTAGTGGAATTTTATTTATCTTTCACTGTGATTACTCAAAAATATAAAATAATTCAAATCAATATAATCCTGCATTATTGATATTTTAGGGCTCTAATTACTAAATACTGCATATTTCAGTTTTACTATGAAAAACAAAGTTTTTTTTTGACAGAAATGCCATAAAACCTTTTTGTTTTTTAAGTTGATATATACAGTGGGGCAAAAAAGTATTTAGTCAGCCAGCGATTGTGCAAGTTCTCCCACTTAAAATGATGACAGAGGTCTGTCATTTTCATCATAGGTACACTTCAACTGTGAGAGACAGAATGTGAAAAAAAAATTCACATTGTAGGAATTTTAAAGAATTTATTTGTCAATTATGCTGGAAAATAATTATTAAAAGCTCTCACTGATGGAAGGAGGTTTTAGCTCCAAATCTCACGATACATGGCCCCATTCATTCTTTCCTTAACACGGATCAATCGTCCTGTCCCCTTAGCAGAAAAACAGCCCCAAAGCATGATGTTTCCACCCCCATGCTTCACAGTAGGTATGGTGTTCTTGGGATGCAACTCAGTATTCTTCTTCCTCCAAACACCACCAGTTGAGTTTATACCAAAAAGTTCTATTTTGGTTTCATCTGACCACATGACATTCTCCCAATCCTCTGCCGTATCATCCATGTATCCATTTTGGTATCAACTCAACTGGTGTTGACTGGTGTCTAGCAAAAACAAATATCGTATTTTACAGGCTATAGAGCGCACTGGTTTTTAACCCCACCCACTTATATTTAAAATGGTGTCCGTAACATGGCAGTTAAACGGCTGGTCAAACAAAACAGAAGCATGGACTTACTAAATGTAAAAGCTCCATTCAGCTAAACACTCAATAACTCCAAGGTGAAGTTTTGGTGAATTTACTTAACTGAAACAATGCTATTGTAATTTATTAACACTAATATTTGTAAATGTGCTAGCATATTCGCTAATGCTAACAACACCGGCTTGATTACGTTACAATAGCACGTTCAAATATGCATGAAAACACTCCTACAGACGTCACACCTGATGACGGTTTAGTAAGAAAGAATTGTTTTAGTTATATTGTAAAACTTACAAACAATGCTCGGAGTGATGGATGAAGAACCATTACAAGAAAAAACTGCTAAGGACAAATACTTTCGGTTCAAAGAATGAAACAGAAAGTACATTGTCACCTGCAGTGGGCCAACTGATCCAAAAGATATTTCGATAAGTGTCCGTGGAGAAGCGCAGCCGGCGAACGAGCAGCGGGGCAGGGCACGCTAGAGCCCGGCCCAAGATGGCGGCAAGGAGGCGGAGGATGCAAGCCAGCGGCGAGGTGGGACGTGCCGGGAGCCATCAGTGTATATCCTCTCAATGTATAAAAGGAGAGAAGGAGGAGAGGTGGGGGCAGAAGGAGTGGGAGAGCCCGCAGCATACAAAGCAAGACACGAGAGACGGAGACGCGGCCAACTAAAGAGCGGACCGGAGAGCGAGAGACGGAGAGCGAACAGCAGAGGGAGAAATGAGACGCCGCGGAAGAGCGACCCGACCGCAGACAAGGTTTATTTGGGAAAAATAAAGCAAGTCTAACCTGCTCAAACGCAATGTCCTTCCTTGGTGGTCCTGGGAACCCGCACGACGGCGAGAGTCCGTCACGGTGTCAAATAAAAATGAGCTGCGTTATAGGAAATCAAAGAGTGTGTGTCCTTCGCTATGTGGTAAGTTCCTGCGGACATTGTCGCCTTTTGTTGTTGACTTTTTTTTTTCCATACGGTGTTGATCTGGAAATAGTTGCTTCGGCATTTTGTTGGTGTGGCACCGGCCGGAGATGCTGACATGCAGAGTTTCAAGCACTCCTCATTCTCTAGCGCAGGGGTGCCCATTACGTCGATCGCGAGCTACCAGTCGACCGCGGGGGGTGTGTCGGTCGATCTCCAACCAGGCTTTTAAAAAAAATAGACCTAAAAATGAGTGACCAAGACGTCACTTAAATGACATTCACGGTACCGGAGGGTCTTGTGAGATGACGCTGGCTGCTGCAAGATCATTATTATGAAAATATGACCGAGAGGAAGGCGGGAAACACTTTTTATTTCAACAGACTCTCGCGCCGTACCTTCCGTCAAAACTCTAAAGGCCGACTGCACATTTCCTATCTTCACAATAAAAGCCCTGCTTCATGCTGCCTGCGCTAACTAAATACAGAGTCTCGGAAAACTGGCGTGCACAAGCGATCCCTCAGAAAGCTGGCGTGCACATCACTTGTGCACGCCAGCTTTCCGAGACTCTTATTTTGTTAGCGCAGGCGGCATGAAGCAGGGCTTTTATTGTGAAGATAGGAAATGTGCAGTCGGCCTTTAGAGTTTTGACGGAAGGGACGGCGCGAAAGTCTGTTGAAATAAAAAGTGTTTCTCGCCTTCCTCTCTGTCATTTTTTCATAATAATGAACTGGCAGCAGCCAGCGTCATCTCACAAGACCCTCGGGTGCCGTGAATGTCAATCAAGCAAGCTACGGAATTTGCCGCCAATGTTTTTCTTGTAAAGTGTATGGAAGCTGGATGAATTAGATGCCAAAAACCAACCACTTTCATGTGGTATTGTACAGAAAGGACAACTTTTTTTCTCCTCCATTTGAAAATGTGGGCGTTATCATCATTACTGTCTGATTCCAATCAATGCAAGTCATCAGAATCAGGTAATACACCAACTTATATTTTTGTCTTTGTGAAAGAAAGACATCTATATGTGTTACACATGCTTGTATTATCATTAAACACATTTAACTTGTTTACAAAAATGTCTCTTTCATAAATAAATAAATATAAATGATATATATAAATGAGGTAGATCCCCTCGAGTTGGTCAATTGAAAAGTAGCTCGCCTGCAGAAAAAGTGTGGGCACCCCTGCTCTAGCGGGTGACTTTTGAAATGATGCTACAAATTACTTTCTGTAGCAGCGCTTTTGCTGCGTACTTGACATATTACGGTTGTCTGTTCGACATATTTCCACTTGATGCCAAACCATGGACCCCCTGCTGTTTTTCTTGGAATTAATTATTCCTTCATTTCTTACCAGGTCCGCACCTTCTTTCTCTCGTATTACCACTCGCACCGGTCGGCTAGCATCACAGCTAATGTTAAACATGTCGCTACCTCTCTGCTCCGCCAGGACGTAAGACGCGACAGTTAATGACGTTTGTAAGAAGACGCGTTTGTTTTAAGTCTCTGTGAGAAGGAGAGACAAGAAATAGTGAGAAAAGCCTGAAGTGTAGGGATGTCCAAAGTGCGGCCCGGGGTCCATTTGGGGCCCGCAGCTAAGTGTTTACCGGCCCGCCACAGTTCTGGAAAAGCTATTGCAAGAATAAAAAAGGACATTAAAATATTGTAATGAGGTGAAATCTCATTACAATATTACAAAAGCTAGACGAAGTGGCTGGGGAGAGGGAAGTCTGGGTTTCCCTGCTTAGGCTGTTGCCCCCGCGACCCAACCTCGGATAAGCGGAAGATGATGGATGGAAGGTGAAATCTAACGAGAAAAAGTTGCAATGCTGACACAAAGTTGCCATGCAGGCTGTTTTTTTTTTCTTTTGTATTTATTTCAACATGTAGAAAACTATTTGTACCATGAATTGATTAACGTGGACCCCGACTTAAACAAGTTGAAAAACTTATTGGGGTGTTACCATTTAGTGGTCAATTGTACGGAATACTGTGCAATCTACTAATTACAAATTTCAATCAATCATTTATTTTTAATTTCCAATTTCTCAAAACAAAAAATAATTACAAAAAAAAATCCATGTTTTAATGAATTATTTTCAAAGCTCCAATTAGTTCAAAAATGTCACTTTAAAACGATCAGAAGGAGCTGCGCATGGACTTCATTTATAAGTAAAGGTAAGACCATAATAACGTTTTTTTTTAATTAAATGTGCTTTTCATGATGGTATCCTTACATCACACTCAAATTTATAAGCGCAGGCCTAAATTTACCGCATGCCTTTGGTAAAGGTCGGAGTGAGAAGAGGTTTTAAATTAATTAGCACCCCGGCGGCAATTCAAGGAAATGCGGTAATCAAAATCAAAAGATGAATAAGTTATCCTTCAATATTGGTTAAAACTAAGCTTATGATTTTTTTATAGTGAAGTGAAGTGAATTAAATTTATATAGCACTTTTCTCAAGTGACTCAAAGCGCTTTACATTGTGAAACCCAATATCTAAGTTGATTTTTTGTTGTTGTTGTTGTTGTTTAAACCAGTAGTATGAAAAGTGTAGATGCCTTATTATATATTGAAAAAATTGCGATTCAAAGAACTAAAGAGATATAGGGCCTGATGTACTCAAAGTTTGCGTGTACTAAAACGTGCAGACCGAATAGCACACGAAAAAGCGGCTCCGCTAAACGTGTGCAAAGCGGGTTGCGTCTGTTAAGTGAGCTGAATAAGTTTACATACATAATGCCTTTAAATAGACCTCCTCTTTAGTCCAGTTGATCTGCCGCTTCTTTTCTTTTTTCTCCTATGTCCCCCCCCTCCCTTGTGGAGGGGGTCCGGTCCGATGACCATGGATGAAGTACTGGCCGTCCAGAGTCGAGACCCAGGATGGACCGCTCGCCTGTATCGGTTGGGGACATCTCTACGCTGCTGATCCGCCTCCGCTTGGGATGGTTTCCTGTGGACGGGACTCTCGCTGCTGTCTTGGATCCGCTTGAACTGAACTCTCGCGGCTGTGTTGGAGCCACTATGGATTGAACTTTCACAGTATCATGTTAGACCCGCTCGACATCCATTGCTTTCGGTCCCCTAGAGGGGGGGGGGTTGCCCACATCTGAGGTCCTCTCCAAGGTTTCTCATAGTCAGCATTGTCACTGGCGTCCCACTGGATGTGAATTCTCCCTGCCCACTGGGTGTGAGTTTTCCTTGCCCTTTTGTGGGTTCTTTCAAGGATGTCGTAGTCGTAATGATTTGTGCAGTCCTTTGAGACATTTGTGATTTGGGGCTATATAAATAAACATTGATTGATTGATTGATTGATGGCTGTCTGACCACAGAACTTTACTGCAGAAGGTCTCATCCTTGTCCATGGGATGTCGGATGAAACAAAAATTGAGCTGTTTGGCTACAATTTAATCATAGGAACACTATGCCTACTGTCAAGCATGGTGGTGGTAGTATTATGTTCTGGGCCTGTTTTGCTGCCAATTGAACTGGTGCTTTACAGAGAGTAAATGGGATAATGAAAAAGGAGGATTACCTCCAAATTCTTCAGGACAAGCTAAGTGAAGTGAATTATATTTATATAGCGCTTTTCTCTAGTGACTCAAAGACTTTACATAGTGAAACCCAATATCTAAGTTACATTTAGACCAGTGTGGGTGGCACTGGGAGCAGGTGGGTAAAGTGTCTTGCCCAAGGACACAACGGCAGTGACTAGAATGGCAGAAGCGGGAATCGAACCTGCAACCCTCAAGTTGCTGGCACGGCCGCTCTACCAACCGAGCTATGCCCAACTGCGCCCGGAGGTCGGGTCTTGGGCGCAGTTGGGTGTTCCAAAAGTGTGGCCAAATCAGGCTAGAATGAAGGTTTTAGAACGGCCTTCCCAAAGTCCTGACTTACGTGTGTGGACAATGCTGAAGAAACAAGTCCATGTCAGAAATCCAACACATTTTTGCTGAACTGCACCAATTTTGTCAAGAGGAGTGGTCAGAAATTCGACCAGAAACTTTAGCGCCTTATTGCAGTGAAACTCGCCAAGGGACATGTAAGCAAATATTAACATTGCTGTATTTATACTTTTGACCCTCACATTTTCAGTAGACTCATAATAAAATCATAATAGAACCAAACTTCATTAATATTTTGTTTTTAAACCAACAAGTATGTGCTGCAATCACTCTATCACAAACAAAATAAGAGTTGTAGAAATTTTAGAAACTCAAGACAGCCATGACTTTGGGGCGGCATAGCTCGGTTGGTAGAGTGGCCGTGCCAGCAACTTGAGGGTTGCGGGTTCGATTCCCGCTTCCGCCATCCTAGTCACTGCCATTGTGTCCTTGGGCAAGACACTTTACCCACCTGCTCCCAGTGCCACCCACACTGCTTTAAATGTAACTTAGATATTGGGTTTCACTATGTAAAGTGCTTTGAGTCACTAGAGAAAAGCGCTATATAAATATAATTCACTTCACTTCACTTTATGTTCTTTACAAGTGTATGTAAACTTTTGACCAAGACTGTATGTGCAGATCATCAAAACGGCAATAATACTGGGAGGAGAAACTGCAAATATAATTATTTTGCACGTGCAATGTGATTTATCAACACTCATTACCGTTTTGCGAGCACCTATTTAGCACGGGTCAGAAGGACGTGTGTGTGTGTGTGTGTGTGTGTGTGTGTGTGTGTGTGTGTGTGTGTGTGTGTGTGTGTGTTAACATTTTAGATAAGGGGTCACCAACCTTTTTGAAACCAAGAGCTACTTCCTGATTAATGCCAAGGGCTACCAGTTTGATACACACTTAAATAAATTGCCCGAAATAGCCAATTTGCTCAATTTACAAAGACATGCACCTGGGGATAGGTTGATTGGCAACACTAAATGGTCCCTAGTGTGTGAATGTGAGTGTGAATGTTGTCTGTCTATCTGTGTTGGCCCTGCGATGAGGTGGCGACTTGTCCAGGGTGTACCCTGCCTTCCGCCCGATTGTAGCTGAGATAGGCGCCAGCGCCCCCCGCGACCCCAAAAGGGAATAAGCGGTAGAAAATGGATGGATGGATGTTTATTTATATAGCCCCAAATCACAAATGTCTCAAAGGACTGCACAAATCATTACGACTACAACATCCTCGGAAGAACCCACAAAAGGGCAAGGAAAACTCACACCCAGTGGGCAGGGAGAATTCACATCCAGTGGGACGCCAGTGACAATGCTGACTATGAGAAACCTTGGAGAGGACCTCAGATGTGGGCAACCCCCCCCCCTCTAGGGGACCGAAAGCAATGGATGTCGAGCGGGTCTAACATGATACTGTGAAAGTTCAATCCATAGTGGCTCCAAGACAGCAGCGAGAGTCCCGTCCACAGGAAACCATCTCAAGCGGATCAGCAGCGTAGAGATGTCCCCAACCGATACAGGCGAGCGGTCCATCCTGGGTCTCGACTCTGGACAGCCAGTACTTCATCCATGGTCATAATTAATCAATCAATCAATCAATCAATGTTTACTTATATAGCCCTAAATCACTAGTGTCTCAAAGGGCTGCACAAACCACTACCACATCCTCGGTAGGCCCACATAAGGGCAAGGAAAACTCACACCCAGTGGGACGTCGGTGACAATGATGACTATGAGAACCTTGGAGAGGAGGAAAGCAATGGATGTCGAGCGGGTCTAACATGATACTGTGAAAGTTTAATCCATAATGGATCCAACACAGTCGCGAGAGTCCAGTCCAAAGCGGATCCAACACAGTCGCGAGAGTCCAGTCCAAAGCGGATCCAACACAACAGCGAGAGTCCCGTTCACAGCGGAGCCAGCAGGAAACCATCCCAAGCGGAGGCGGATCAGCAGCGCAGAGATGTCCCCAGCCGATACACAGGCGAGCAGTACATGGCCACCGGATCGGACCGGACCCCCTCCACAAGGGAGAGTGGGACATAGAAGAAAAAGAAAAGAAGCGGCAGATCAACTGGTCTAAAGAGGGAGTCTATTCAAAGGCTAGAGTATACAAATGAGTTTTAAGGTGAGACTTAAATGCTTCTACTGATATTTAATGATATTTATCTTTGTGGAAACACTGATCATCTTAATGAATTCTCACAATAAATATATATTTTTTGATGATAAAGGTTAAAACCCAATCTGCACTTTGTTAGAATATATAACAAATTGGACCAAGCTATATTTCTAACAAAGACAAATCATTATTTCTTCTAGATTTTCCAGAACAAGAATTTTAAAAGAAATTCAAAAGACTGAAATAAGATTCAAATGTGATTTTCTAGATTTGCCAGAATAAATTTTGGGAATTCTAATCATAATAAGTTTGAAGAAATATTTCACAAATATTCTTTGTCTAAAAAACAGAAGCTAAAATGAAGATTTAAATAAAAATGTATTTATTATCCTATACAATAAAAAAAATAAAATATACTTGAACATTGATTGAAATTGTCAGGAAAGAAGAGGAAGGAATTTAAACGGTAAAAAGGTATATGTGTTTAAAAAATCTTAAAATCATTTTAAAGTATTTTTTCTCTAAAATTGTATTACTGAAAGTTATTAGAAACAAAGTAAAAAAAATAAAAATATTTTAACAAGTGAAGAGCAAGTCTTTCAAATATTTTCTTGGATTTCTATTTGAGTTTTGTCTCTCTTAGAATTAAAAATGTCGAGCAAAGCGAGAACAGCTTGCTAGTAAAAAAAAATAGAATTTAAAAAATTGAGGCAGCTCACTGGTAAGTGCTGCTATTTGAGCTATTTTTAGAACAGGCCAGCGGGCGACTCATCTGGTCCTTACGGGCGACTTGGTGCCCGCGGGCACCGTGTTGGTCACCCCTGCTTTAGACAGTCAGAAATGAAAAAAAAAAAAATCGACATATATATATTTACAAAATAATTTTTATACATTAATTGCAGCCAAATCATTTATGGGGCTGATTAAAATGAATTAAATGGATGCATTTTTGGTGTCTGCTGGTGTTTATTTGTATTTTTTTTTTATTAGGGACCGAATGTCCCCTTTTGGGACAGAGGACCCTATTGTATTTATAAGGTTTTATTATCATTACACCGCCGCCTCTTTGAGCTGTAATTTGACCCCCTTAACATGCTTCAAAACTCACCAAATTTGACACACACATCACTACTGGCGAAAATTGCGATCTAATCAAAAACCCAAAACTCAAAATTGCGCTCTAGTGCCCCCTAGGAAAAAACACAGACAAAACTGCTTGTAACTTCCGTTAGGAATGTCGTAGAGACATGAAACAAAAACCTCTATGTAGGTCTGACTTCGACCTAGATTTCATACACTGATCTTCTTCAGCAAAAATCAACAGGAAGTTGGCAAAACCCCTTCAAAACAAAAGTTTTCTAAAAATGTCATTTTTGCCTTTTTGAGCTGTAATTTGACCGCCTTAAAATGCTTAAAAACTCACCAAACTCGACACACACATCAGGACTGGTGCAAATTGCGATCTAATAAAAAACCAAACCCCAAAACTAAAAATTGCGCTCTAGCGGCCCCTAGGAATAAAACACTGAGAAAACTGCTCTTGGGAAGAAAACACAGACAAAACTGCTTGTAACCGGTAGGGATGTCGTACAGACATGAAACAAAAACCTTTATGTAGGTCTCACTTAGACCTACATTTCCGTCATTGATATCCTTCAGCAAAAATCAACAGGAAGTTGGCAATTACCCCTTCAAAACAAAAGTTTCCTAAAAATGTCATTTTTGCCTTTTTGAGCTGTAATTTGACCCCCTTAAAATGCTTCAAAACTCACCAAACTCGACACACACATCAGGACTGGTGCAAATTGCGATCGAATAAAAAACCAAAACCCAAAACTAAAAATTGCGCTCTAGCGCCCCATAGGAATAAAACACTGAGAAAACTGCTCTTGGGAAGAAAACACAGACAAAACTGCTTGTAACCTGTAGGGATGTCGTAGAGACATGAAACAAAAACCTTTATGTAGGTCTCACTTAGACCTACATTTCCGTCATTGATATCCTTCAGCAAAAATCAACAGGAAGTTGGCAATTACCCCTTCAAAACAAAAGTTTCCTAAAAATGTCATTTTTGCCTTTTTGAGCTGTAATTTGACCCCCTTAAAATGCTTCAAAACTCACCAAACTCGACACACACATCAGGACTGGTGCAAATTTCGATCTAATAAAAAACCAAAACCCCAAAACTAAAAATTGCGCTCTAGCGCCCCATAGGAATAAAACACTGAGAAAACTGCTCTTGGGAAGAAAACACAGACAAAACTGCTTGTAACCGGTAGGGATGTCGTAGGGACATGAAACAAAAACCTTTATGTAGGTCTCACTTAGACCTACATTTCCGTCATTGATATCCTTCAGCAAAAATCAACAGGAGGTTGGCAATTACCCCTTCAAAACAAAAGTTTCCTAAAAATGTAATTTTTGCCTTTTTGAGCTGTAATTTGACCCCCTTAAAATGCTTCAAAACTCACCAAACTCGACACACACATCAGGACTGGTGCAAATTTCGATCTAATAAAAAACCAAACCCCAAAACTAAAAATTGCGCTTTAGCGCCCCATAGGAATAAAACACTGAGAAAACTGCTCTTGGGAAGAAAACACAGACAAAACTGCTTGTAACCGGTAGGGATGTCGTAGAGACATGAAACAAAAACCTTTATGTAGGTCTCACTTAGACCTACATTTCCGTCATTGATATCCTTCAGCAAAAATCAACAGGAAGTTGGCAATTACCCCTTCAAAACAAAAATTTTGTAAAAACCCGTCCCCTTTTTTCAAACATTATCTCCTCTGAGCGCGTTTGTTGTATCGGCTTCAAACTCGCACAGGAAAGAGATTGAACCCTTCTGATTAAAATTTGCGCAAAGAGTTTTTCTTACTGCTCCGGTTTTGATTTTACGAGCCTTCAAAGAACCTCTGCGCTGGTGCTGCTGCCGTCTCAAGATGGCTGCTTAAAAACAGGAAGCACCAGCGTGACCACACAATGCAGAGAAGGTAGGTACTGTGCGGGAAAAGATATGTTGACTGGGTGAAAGAAAGAGGCACCAGTTTGACTCCAGGATACAGAGAAGGTAGGTAATGTGCAGGTAAAGATATGTTGTCTGGGTGATGGCAGGAAGCACCAGCATGTATGGGTGAAAGGAAGAAGCACCTGTGTGAACCCAGGATGCAGGGAAGGTAGGTAATGTGCAGATAAAGAAATGTTGAATGGGTAAAGGCAGGAAACACCAGCAAAAGTCGGTCCTGTCCATCGCTGCTTGCAGCTTTAATTTTGTTTGTGTTTTAAATTAATCAATCTGGCATGTCGGACATTCCCAAATAATTTTTTTTTAGATCTTTAAGATGGAAACTGTAGCTGCTATTATGATGTGCAGTCATGTTTTCTAATGACTGGAATTCTTGAACTATACAAAGTATTTCAATGGTTGGAATTTGCCATTTTGCATGATACACCAGTTACTATGGTAATCTAATTAGTTACTATGGTAATCTAATTAGTTACTATGGTCATCTAAATCACAGCAACTCAGACGGGGTACCAAGCAGAGTGGGTGGGGAGCGTTTCCACGGAGTGTCAGCCTGAAATGCGGGTGTCAGAGAAAGACGCGGAAGGAGATTTTTACAACAAAGTTCTAAAGCTTAGTGATATATCAGATGTATCAGATTGTAGGTGGGGTTTTCTTTACCCATCGCGTTCATATTTTGCCATTTGTTGCATTTTGCTTGACTGTAAAATATGTCGGTCGAGAGGGTGTGTGACGTTCAAATGTTGTCAATATTCAGTGTTTTACCGTTCGTAGTTAATATTGTAAATCACACATTCTTTGTTTTCATGTACATTCTGGGTGTGTCGTTCAGTAAAAACATTTAAAATTCCATTTAGTTTTAGTTTTTTTAGTTTCTGTCATAACGTTTTTAGCATTCAATCCGACATTATTGTATTAGTGTTCCTAAAAATAGACATACCGGCCCTAACACACATTCTTTTCTCTAAACTTGGCCCCCCGAGTCAAAATAATTGCACATGGCTGGTCTAATATATATCCAACATGTAAAGACGTCTTCTATTGTGCATTTTCTTGCCTCGTGCACAGAATGAAATGTCAAGAGTGCATACGTTTCGGTTGTCTCAATCGCGATTCAGAAAAGGTGTTAGGGATTACAGATGCCGGTTCAACACATTGCATGATAACATCAATGTGCAGAAAATGATGTCTGTGGTAAAAGCTCCGAATGCGCGCAGAATCTTCATTTAAATAGGACAACCAGCATCAATTTTCAAATAAGTAGAGAACAGGCAAAACGCCAACTATTTTAGTTGTTGCACCTTGGATCTTAGTAAATCAGGTCTTCAGTTTTCAGGTGTTGATATTTTACAAATGATAAAAATGTGTCATGGAAAACACATACATTCTAAAAAGGTTACAATATGGAAAACTATTGCGATCTTACACAAGGTTATCGATGGGAAAATGCATTTTTAGACAATATGATTTGTATGAGCGGATAGGAGACACCGAGAGTAACAGGCGGTAGACAATGGATTAGATAGACGGATTAAAATAAATAAATTAAGAAAAATATATATAAATAAAAACACACACATATATATACATATACACATATACATAAATACATATATATACATATAAATATACACATATACATTTATACATACACATATACATATATATATATACATATACACATACACATATATACATACACATATACACACATATATATACATATATACATGTATACATATATACATACATGCATATACACACATATATAAGTATATACATATATATACACGTATACATATATATATATATATACACACATATATATACACATATATACACGCACACACACACACACACACACACACACACAAATATATATATATATACACACACACACACACACATATATATATATATACACACACACACACGTGTGTGTATATATATATATACACACACATATATATATATATATACACACACATATATATATACATATATATATATATGTGTGTGTATATATGTATATATATATATATATATTTGTGTGTGTATGTGTGTGTGCAGATATATATATACATATTACACATGGATATACTGTATATACACCTACACACACACACACACATATATATATATACATATATATATATACATTCATACATACATGTGTGTGTGTATATATATTATTTTTGTCTTTTAACTTGGGACTTCCTGCGGACCGTAGTTTGGGGACCCCTGAAGTAGATGGTGGAACAAAACAATGCAAAACAATCTTTAAAAAAAAATCAAAATCAAAAATCATCATGAATATAAGATATTATTTCTGGGGGGAAATTATTTTTATTTATTTTTTTAATGATAAAAAAAAGATGATTTTGGGTAAGACTATTCTTTATTTTTTTGTTTATTTTATTCCTCTCCTAAGTTGAACAACCCATATTGTAGTTGTGTGAATAGGAGGCCGATGTTATAAATGCATACTTATTTCTGCTAATGTGGTTTTGATTGTTTATGTTTGATTTTGATAAACGAAAAAAAATGGAAATGAAAGTCATAATGTGCATGATACAACATTCTCTAATTATGACGCTCTGCCTCACCACACATGTGCCTTCCATTCCATATATCCAGACAGACTGCTCTGATCCTGCACTGAGGTGGACGCACACGGGACATTCATTACCTGCGCTGTGTTGAAATTCCACAGATTACAGACAGTCTTTATGACGGGAAGTGTTGCCACAGTTCCAGGCCTTATCCAATGACCGCAAAGTAATCTGAGAAGGAAAGGCCACACACGGCCGGTTGTCTTGGCTGCAAGGGACCGGAGCAGGTGTAAGAGTATACCTCTTTGGCTAAGACTGAGGAGACCAAAACGCTTCCACTTTTACTTGACAACAAGCTGTCAATCAAGCAAACCTACGGACCACAGATACATAGTACTTTGTTGATTCCTTCAGGAGAGTTCCTTCAGGAAATTGAAAAAAGACTGCATACTTAAGTAATTATTTATGTTGTTAAGCCTCGGCTTTACTCGTGATTGTTTTTTGGCACTTACCTTTGTTTGAGATCAGCCGGGAGGTCTGGCGGATGCTGCCGTCTCTCCAAAAGAGTCTCCGGGGCTTCCTTGTCAGGCTGGTGTGTGTTAGCTTTGAGGTCTGACAGCTCTACTGCCACCTGTTCTTGCCTCGCCAAGTTTCTCTCCGCGCTCTCAGAAATGGTATCCACCCACTCGCGCTCCCGATGAGCCCTTTTGTGCTCGACTGCAAACGCTGCTGATTGCAGCTCAGCATCGTGCGTCAACGTGATCGAGTTCTCTGGGACGGCTCTTTCCACATTTGTGGTATCGGGGCTCGTTTTTTCAACGGTTGTTGAAAGTCTCTCTTCTTTCTTTTTCAATTCGGATGTCCTTAAGTCTTCCTCGTTCACGTCGGTCCTGAATACATTCTTACTTTGCATATCTTTATCTGGCAGATACCGGAACTCCTGACTTGGGGGCTTCCTCCCTGTGTCGATGACCTCGATCCAGTTTCCACGAGTCCCCTCCCCCTGCGGGTGGCTGGAGGGTGCAGCAAACTCACATACCATCTGTGTGTTCACCTGCAGAACCGGATTGACCAGTAACTCCTCTTCTTTTATCGGCGGCAGTGCTTTGGCAGGAAACTGTGTCCCCTCCATACTTTCGTCTTTAACTTGAAAAAACTCGGGTCCACCTGTTTCTGGCACTTGAAATTCATCCCTCTGGATTATCAGTAATTTATGTTTATCAACCTGGAGATCACACACCTCTTCTGTCTCCTTGTTTCCCCCATGTAGCTCCACAATATCCACGGTCCTTTCGGTCTCCTTCTCCAGTGGGTACTCCTCAAATTTAGTGACTCTTGAGGGTCCCAGAAAACGTTCTTCTATTCTATCCATAGTGTACGTCTGCTCATCCAAACTGTCCAAGCTGTCCTCCTCTGCGCTGTAATAAATGTCCATGGCACTCCCAACATCCGATCCAACGCTCAGATACACGGGGCTGCTAGGAACAGCATAACCCTCTGTGAGTTCAGGAGGACTATCAGCTGTGTCCATTTTCTTTCCAAGACCTTTCTCTGTGGTCATTTCATTTGACATCAATGAGGAAGGACCAGAGTCTGCGCTATTCTTGTTGGAGACTATTTCTTTGACTAGAATCGCCCTTCCTAGTGGGGCAGTAACCTGAGTGTCAGTCCCTTGGGATAATTCGTGGTCAGAAACAGGAGGGGCAGAGTTTGAAGCAATAGGTTTCTCTTCAAAAGGACGGAAGCTGATTGAGTTGATGTCTGCATGGATGTGGACTGGATAAGGGTTGTTGTCAACTACTTCCGAATAGGAATAAGAAGAGGAAGAGCTGTGGGGGATATTTGTGGTCATCGGAGCCTCGGAGGCTGTAGGGGTATTGTAAGAGGAAAACCTCTGGCGGGAGAACGGCTCGTTGAAAACCGTGAACGCGTTATCTATTCTATCGGTGACACTTGAAGTTGACAGCCTGGGGTAATGTTCATCTCTTTGGGTTTCAATCATAACTTGTTCCGATTTGAATGTTCTTGTACCAGGGGAGGTTTCAACGTGATTGGTCGGTAGAGAAGACATAATCTCCGAGGTGAAACTTTGTGGGAACAGTGACTCGTACAAAGCTCCATAAACTTCATCTCGGTTGACAGGGAGATCAGGCTTTTCATCAGCCAAAGGCTTTGGGACCTTTTCTGCAAAGTCTGGAATGGATTGCTGAATGTGAGGAAATAAGTCCTCTTGTCGGACCAGAACAGGTTCTGTGTAAGCAACCGGCTCTGGCAGAGGAGGAACATCACTGTCAGTATAAGCCAAGGAGGGTTGACTTTTTGGAGTTTGACCAAAAGGTGCGTCTGGGGCATCTGCTTCATAAGAAAGCGGTGCACTGATGGGTTCTGCGATCGATACTTTGCTGTTTCCAGACTGATCTTCAAAGTGTGTAGCAGATGAGTTGATGTTTACTGCTTTGTAATCTGAGCAAGACAATTCAGTCTGATCCTGCTTCGGGGCTGTTTCTTCAGAGGGAGAAACACAATCTACCCACACCGATTCGTAGACTGATTCAGATTGGTTGTCATTGACAAGAATGTTGTTTTTATTCTCTGAAGGAACTTTGTTATCTTGTTGCATCTCAGGAATTGTTGCAGTCGGTGCCGTTTGAGCATTTTGATGCAGACGAAAGTCCGAGTCGCTTGTTAGAGGCTCTCGAGGTTCTACTATGGCCGTGTGAGTGACTGGGGTCCGGTTTGAGGCAGCGAAGTAGGATTCTAACAACTTCGAATGGATCGAAGGAGGAGAAGGGATATCGAAGGAATCACTGGTGTCGAGCACCGGCTGGGACATGCTGAGCTTTGCATTTCTTCTGGCCTGATCCTCATCCACCTGACTGAAGTCTGCAGGGTTCTATGGAGGATCACAATAAAAGCAGTGAAAAATTGATATTTGCATTTATGAGTCAAAATAATCCAGTGGACAAAATGCTCGATCGTGATTTTAGGCTGGCTTAGTTTGAGCCTATTTTGGTAGCTTGGGACACATTCACTGTAAGGATGGGTGACGTGGACCCTGATTTAAACAAGTTGAAAAAACGTATTCGGGTGTTAGCATTTAGTGGTCAACTGTACAGAATATGTACTGTACTGTGCAATCTACTAATAAATGTTTCAATCAATCAATCAATGAATAATTAAGCCTAATATATCATCAAAAGGTTCAGAGAATCTGGAGTAATCACTGCACGTAACGATGATGTTACGGACTTTTGATCCCTCAGGGGGTACTGCAACAAAAACCGACATCCATGTGTAAAGGATATCACCACATGGGCTCAGGAACACTTCATAAAGCCACTGTCAGTAACTACAGTTGGTCATTACATCTGTAAGTGCAAGTTAAAATTCTACTATGCAAAGCCAATACCATTTATCAACAATATCCTGAAACGCCGCCGGCTTGGCTGGGCTCGAGCTCACCTAAGATGGACTGATGCAAAGTGGAAAGGTGTTCTGTGGTCTGACAAGTCCATATATCAAATTATATTTGGAAACAGAGGATGTGGTGTCCTCCAGAACAAAGAGGAAAAATAACCATTCGGATTGTTATAGGCGCAAAGTTCAAAAGCCAGCATCTGTGATGGTATGGGTGTGTATTAGTGGCCAAGGCATGGGTAACTTACACATCTGTGAAGGCACCATTAATGCTGAAAGGTACATACAGGTTTTGGAGCAACATATGTTGTCATCCAAGCAACGTTATCATGGACGCCCCTGCTTATTTCAGCAAGACAAGTGTTACAGCAGCGTGGCTTCGTAAAAAAAGAGTGCGGGTACTTTCCTGGCCCGCCTGCAGTCCAGACCTGTCTCCCATTGAAAATGTGTGGCGCGTTATGAAGCGTAAAATACGACAGCGGAGACCCCGGACTGTTGAAGGACTGAAGCTCTACATAAAACAAGAATGGGAAAGAATTCCACTTTCAAAGCTTCAACAATTAGTTTCCTCAGTTCCCAAACGTTTATTGAGTGTTGTTAAAAGAAAAGGTGATGTAACACAGTGGTGAACATGCCCTTTCCCAACTACTTTGGCACATGTTGCGGCCATGAAATTCTAAGTTAATTATTATTTGCAAAAAAAAATTAAGTTTATGAGTTTGAACATCAAATATGTTGTCTTTGTAGTGCATTCAACTGAATATGGGTTGAAAAGGTTTTGCAAATCATTGTATTCTGTTTATATTTACATCTAACACAATTTCCCAACTCATATGGAAACAAGGTTTGTATGTAACCCAGTCTATTATTTGGTAGGGAAACGATAGGAACAAAAACTCCTAATTTGGCTGACGTACATTACAAGCCAAAAGTTTAGAAACACCTTCCCGTTCAATACTCTGGAATGCCCTCCCGGTAACAGTTCGAGATGCTACCTCAGTAGAAGCATTTAAGTCTCACCTTAAAACTCATCTGTATACTCTAGCCTTTAAATAGACCTCCTTTTTAGACCAGTTGATCTGCCGCTTCTTTTCTTTCTCCTATGTCCCCCCCTCCCTTGTGGAGGGGGTCCGGTCCGATGACCATGGATGAAGTACTGGCTGTCCAGAGTCGGGACCCAGGATGGACCGCTCGTCGGGACCCAGGATGGACCGCTCGCCTGTATCGGTTGGGGACATCTCTACGCTGCTGATCCGCTTGAGATGGTTTCCTGTGGACGGGACTCTCGCTGCTGTGTTGGAGCCACTATGGATTGAACTTTCACAGTATCATGTTAGACCCGCTCGACATCCATTGCTTTCGGTCCCCTAGAGGGGGGGGGGGTTGCCCACATCTGAGGTCCTCTCCAAGGTTTCTCATAGTCAGCATTGTCACTGGTGTCCCACTGGATGTGAATTCTCCCTGCCCACTGGGTGTGAGTTTTCCTCGCCCTTTTGTGGGTTCTTCCGAGGATGTTGTAGTCGTAATGATTTGTGCAGTCCTTTGAGACATTTGTGATTTGGGGCTGTATAAATAAACATTGATTGATTGATTGAATGCGTTTTCTTTATTTTCACGTCTATTTACATTGTAGATTGTCACTGAAGCCATCAAAACTAGGAATGAACACATGTGGAGGTGAAATAACTGAAAACATGCTTTATATTCTAACTCCTTCAAAATAGCCACCGTTTGCTCTCTCTAATGATTTGCCCACTCTTGGCATTCTCTCCATGAGCTTCAACAGGTAGTCACCTGAAATGGTTTTCACTTCCCAGGTGTGCCTTATCAGGGTTGATTAGTGGAATGTCTTGCTTCATCAACAGGTTTGGGACCATCCGTTGTGTTGTGAATGACAAGGTGTGTCCAAACTTTTGTCCTGTACTACATATTGCGTCATTTTCCCGTTGTATTGTTTTCTCCAAACTATTATTAATCCTCTTGTTAATTTACTGTTAATATCTGGTTACTTTCTGCTGTAATATCATTTATCTATACCGGTAAGGTTTAGTAAGGTTTATTAAGGTTTATTCAGGCGTACTGGAGAGGAGGCTACGTCGGATAGTCGAACCTCGGATTCAGGAGGAACAGTGTGGTTTTCGTCCTGGTCGTGGAACTGTGGACCAGCTCTATACTCTGGGCAGGGTTCTTGAGGGTGCATGGGAGTTTGCCCAACCAGTCTACATGTGCTTTGTGGACTTGGAGAAGGCATTGGACCGTGTCCCTCGGGAAGTCCTGTGGGGAGTGCTCAGAGAGTATGGTGTATCGGACTGTCTTATTGTGGCGGTCCACTCCCTGTATGATCAATGTCAGAACTTGGTCCGCATTGCCGGCTGTAAGTCGAACACATTTCCAGTGAGGGTTGGACTCCGCCAAGGCTGTCCTTTGTCACCCATTCTGTTCATAACTTTTATGGACAGAATTTCTAGGCGCAGTCAAGACGTTGAGGGGTTCCGGTTTGGTGACCGCAGGATTAGGTCTCTGCTTTTTGCAGATGATGTGGTCCTGATGGCTTCATCTGACCGGGATCTTCAGCTCTCGCTGGATCGGTTCGCAGCCGAGTGTGAAGCGACCGGAATGAGATTCAGCACCTCCAAGTCCGAGTCCATGGTTCTCGCCCGGAAAAGGGTGGAGTGCCATCTCCGGGTTGGGGAGGAGACCCTGCCCCAAGTGGAGGAGTTCAAGTACCTAGGAGTCTTGTTCACGAGTGAGGGAAGAGTGGATCGTGAGATCGACAGGCGGATCGGTGCGGCGTCTTCAGTAATGCGGACGTTGTAGTGAAGAAGGAGCTGAGCCGGAAGGCAAAGCTCTCAATTTACCGGTCAATCTACGTTCCCATCCTCACCTATGGTCATGAGCTTTGGGTCATGACCGAAAGGATAAGATCACGGGTACAAGCGGCCCAAATGAGTTTCCTCTCCCTTAGAGATAGGGTGAGAAGCTCTGCCATCCGGGAGGAACTCAAAGTAAAGCCGCTGCTCCTCCACATGGAGAGGAGCCAGAAGAGGATGCCACCCGAACGCCTCCCTAGGGAGGTGTTTAGGGCACGTCCAACCGGTAGGAGGCCACGGGGAAGACCCAGGACACGTTGGGAAGACTATGTCTCCCGGCTGGCCTGGGAACGCCTCGGGATCCCCCGGGAAGAGCTAGACGAAGTGGCTGGGGAGAGGGAAGTCTGGGTTTCCCTGCTTAGGCTGTTGCCCCCGCAACCCGACCTCGGATAAGCGGAAGAAGATGGATGGATGGATGGATAATCCTATGTTCAAATAAAAAAAAGCTCTTATTCTTTTGTTGTTTGGCTACTTTACATTAGTTTTGGGGTGATACTGCAAATTTGATACCAGGTAGTTACAGGGCCTGTATTCAACGTTGATACCTGAAATCTTTAAGATCATTTTGTAAGGTTACTTTTTTCAGACAAAAATGCAGGATGGTGTTGTAAAAATATCAATTAAATGTTTTTTTTTTAAATTACAATTGGTTATGGGTGAATGTGGAAATAGTGTCAAAGTGCTTTGGGTCTTTAAAAAAAAGGCAGAAAAAAAGCGTTATACAAGTATAACCCATTTACCATGATTCAAATTGTATATTTTTTGCCCTTAAAACCCTCTTATGTCCAAGGACTTACTTCCTGAATTTGTAAAAAAATACGATAATTTTTGACGATAAAAAATATTGATAAAACCACTGTAATATTGACCATTTTCCGATACTATACTTGGTATTTATCGTTAAAGTCGGTATTTGTATCTTTACATTTAAGAGCTCTAGCTTGCTCCTACAGACTCTAGCGTAGCTTCTTTAGATTTTACCTGTCTTCCAGGGATTGCAAGAAAGGTAGTTAATTTGCCGCCGTGGAAGCGAGGATTACTGACTTTGAAGTGGCTTTGCATTGTGGAGGGACATGAATCGCTAGCAAAAATGTTACATATCGTCAAGGACGCTTACGTTCGTTTGTCAAGGTCAGATTTGCGTAAAACAGTTAGAGATGTGTCACGATACAATGATGATATTAAAACTCTATTGGCTCTGCCAATAGAGCCCGTAAGGACCAGATGAGTCGCCCGCTGGCCTGTTCTAAAAATAGCTCAAATAGCAGCACTTACCAGTGAGCTGCATCTATTTTTTAATTGCATTTATTTACTATCAAGCTGGTCTCGCTTTGCTCGACATTTTTAATTCTAAGAGAGACAAAACTCAAATAGAATTTGAAAATCCAGGAAAATATTTTAAAGACTTGGTCTTCACTTGTTTAAATAAATTCATTTATTTTTTTACTTTACGTCTTATAACTTTCAGAAAGACAATTTTAGAGAAAAAATACAACCTTAAAAACGATTTTAGGATTTTTAAACACATATACCTTTTTACCTTTTGAATTTCTTCCTCTTCTTTCCTGACAATTTAAATCAATGTTCAAGAAAATTTATTTTTTTTATTGTAAAAAATAATAAATACATTTTAATTTAATTCTACATTTTAGCTTCTGTTTTTTCGACAAAGAATATTTGTGAAATATTTCTTCAAACTTATTATGATTAAAATAAAAATATTCTGGCAACTCTAGAAAATCTGTAGAATCAAATGTAAATCTTATTTCAAAATCTTTTGAATTTCTTTGAAAATGTTTGTTCTGGAAAATCTAGAAGAAATAATGATTTGTCTTTGTTAGAAATATAGCTTTGTCCAATTTGTTATACATTCTAACAAAATTCAGATTGGATTTTAACCTATTTAAAACATGTCATCAAAATTTTAAAATTAATCTTAATCAGGAAAAATTACTAATGATGTTCCATAAATTACTTTTTTAATTTTTTCAAAAAGATTCGAATTAGCTACTAGTTTTTCTCTTCTTTTTTTCGGTTAATTTTGAATTTTAAAGAGTCGAAATTGAAGATAAACTTTGTTTCAAAATTTAATTTAAATTTTTCTCCTCTTTTAAACCATTCAATTAAGTGTTTTTTTCATAATTTATTCTCTACAAAAAACCTTCCGTAAACGGGAAAAAAATAGAAATACCCATTTTTTTCATATATAGAGATGTATTTATTAAAGGTAAATTGAGAACATTGGCTATTTCTGGCAATTTATTTAAGTGTGTATCAAACTGGTAGCCCTTGGCATTAATCAGTACCCAAGAAGTAGCTCTTGCTTTCAAAAAGGTTGAATGTCTTTTTTGCGCAACCCCAATTAATGGTAGGAAAAAAATTGATCTGTCTAGTGACGAAACCCACTTTTTACTAAATAGTACAGTTCAGTTTGGGTTATAATGCTACACAATTGTTGGTGTTTCTACTGCAAAACACACACTTTTTGGCACCCCACCTTAAAGGGTCTGTTTGAACAAATTTGCCAGAGACTGATGGACTTTCATCAAAAAAAGATAGTTAATATAAAATTCTGAATGACATTCATTTGCTTTCTTTCCCTTTGCCAAGTTCCTATAATCTGTTGCATTCTTTGGCAAGTTACAACTTTGGAACATTGGTACAACACAGTGGCCAATTAGACTGAGATACCGACTGAAAACAAGTAATTGGACGTTGTTACCTCATCGCACTCTTCCACGTCAGGGCTGTGGAGGCCAAAAGTGCTCCTGGATATATTCTCTTCTTTCTTCTTTTTCTTCTTTTTCAGAAGGCCGAAGGAAAAGGTGGCAAACCTTTTGGGCTTACTGAGATCTGTCTCGGAGTAGCTCAATTCTTGGGTCTGTGGGATAGGAATAAACAAACGGACACATTAATGCCAACCCTTATCTGTTTTATTTTTAATATAGTCTGACTGATAATGTGTTAAGGAGCTCATGCAAATAGTAACAAAGGAATTCTGGAAAATCCTGGATTTATTTTTAACTTGGGAACAACAGTAGTTTGAATTTCCAAGATGGTGGAATGTGTTGAAGGTGAAATGGTATGAATAGGTTGCAAAATGTGGAAATGGTGAAAGTTTGAAAAATGGCCAATTCATATTAAATGGGAAAAAATGTCCCCGAAAACTGTGAATTCTGGGAAATCTATGAATTTTTGGAATATTTCAAGGGAAAACCCGCCATTCCCGAATAGGTTGAACAATTTGAAGTTGAGACGGTTTGAATCGGATGAAAAATGCGGAAGGTAGAGCACACCAAAATCTGGAAAAAGATGAAGTTGAAGTTTATTAAATAGATGAATTCTGGTGTAGAAAACCATATTGTCGTCTAACGTAGCAGAATAAGGTAATCAAACAACTTAGCTTACAAGTTTTTCGGAACCCGAGCAGTCTCTCGGCTTGTTATACTTTAGGTTGAAAGCATAAATACAGGTTACCAGCCTCCCCATGGCATACTTGCCAACCCTCCCGATTTTACCAGGAGACTCCCGAATTTCAGTGCCCCTCCCGAAAATCTCCCGGGGCAACCATTCTCCCGATTTCCACCCGGACAACAATATTGGGGGCGTGCCTTAAAGGCAGGGCCTTTAACCTCCTCTACTGTACATCCTGTCGCCACGCCCGCTTTTTCCTCCACACAAATAGCGTGCCGGCCAAGTCACATCATATATGCAGATTTTAAATACACATAACTAAATGCCAGGCATACTTGGTCAACGGCCATACAGGTCACACTGAGGGTAGCCGTATAAACAACTTTATCACTGGTACACCACACTGTGAACCCACACCAAACAAGAATGGCAAACACATTTCGGCAGAACATCCGCACCGTAACACAACATAAACACAACAGAACAAATACCCAGAACCCCTTGCAGCACTAAGTCTTCCTGGACGCTAGAATATACACCCCCCCGCTACCACTAAACCCCGCCCCCCACCTCATAACTCAAACCTTCCGCCCCCATCTCCCGAATGGCGATATGCGTAGAAACTGCTAGTGAATCCAAGTACTGGAAAATCGTGGAATTTTTTTTTAATTTCCAAGATGGTGGAATGTGTTGAAGGTGGAATGGTATGAAAAGGTTGACAAATGTGGAAATGGTGAAACTTTTAAAAATGGCCAATTAATTTTAAATGGGGAAAAAAGTCCCAGAAAATCGGGAATTAACGGGAAATCTGGGATTTTTTTTTTTAGAATTGTTGAATTAGACCAATTCTAAAAAAAAATAGTTAATGTTGCTAGCATTGACTTATAGCTCAGGCCTGGGCAATTATTTTGCCTTGGAGGAGGGCCAAAATTTAGAGAAAAAATGTGTCTGGGGGCCAGTATATCTATTTTTAGGAACACTAATACAAAACCTCTCAATAATGTCTGAATGCTAAAAATGTTATGACAGACCGCCTCAAAAAACGGAATGGAATTTCAATTTTTTTTACTGAATGAGACACCCAGAATGTACATGGAAATAATGAATGTGGGATTTACAATATTAACTATGAAGGATAAAACACTGAATATTGACAACCATTGCTAGAGACCGACATAACTTTGTTTTTCCAACAATGGGAACAAAGAGAGTGAGTGATTAGGAGAAGAAATGGTTGATATTCATTGTATCAAACCAAATAAAAAATAATCAAGAAACTTGACCGAGCATGTCGCTGACTTGGTGAAGCTCGGTTGGTAGAGTGGCCGTGCCAGCAACTTGAGGGTTGCAGGTTCGATCCCCGCTTCCGCCATCCTAGTCACTGCCGTTGTGTCCTTGGGCAAGACACTCTACCCACCTGCTCCCAGTGCCACCCACACTGCTTTAAATGTAAAAATTAGATATTGGGTTTCACTATGTAAAGGGCTTTGAATCACTAGAGAAAAAGCGCTATATAAATATAATTTTACTTCAGTTGGAATGCGGGTCCGCACCATACTGAAGCAGAATGAGTTGGTAATGGCAGTCAAGGACATTAAAGGCCAGTAACGTGGTGGGAGCGTAGCTGGACTCTCTGGCGGTGGTGTCAGAGAGGAGAAGTCTAGCAAAACTCATAAACATTACGGACAACACACCCCCACCCAGTACACTCGGACCTTGTGGAGAGAATGAGCACGTTCAGTGGAAGGCTCAGACTCCCAAAATGTAACACGGAACGACACAGGAGGTCCTTCATACCGACAGCCATCAGACTGTATAATACATAAGTTCCTTGACTGCACTTAAATGTAGAATATATTTATATTATTCATATATTATATATACAATATATATAATATATGTCATATATTATTTATTACTATTATTGCTTATTGTGAGCGAACTGTGGTGCTGAATTTCCGCCAGGGATCAATAAAGAACATTCTGTTCTATTCTATTCTATTCTAAAGGCCTACTGAAAGCCACTACTAGCGACCACGCAGTCTGATAGTTTATATATCAATGATGAAATATTAACATTGCAACACATGCCAATACGGCCGCTTTAGTTTACTAAATTACAATTTTAAATTTCCCGCGGAGTTTCTTGTTGAAAACGTCGCGGAATGATGACGCGTGTTTGTGACGTTATTGGTTGGAGGCGACATATTAGCCCAGCACCACAAAGTCGTCTCTTTTCATCGCATAATTACACAGTAATTTGGACATCTGTGTTGCTGAATCTTTTGCAATTTGTTCAATTAATAATGGAGACGTCAAAGAAGAATGCTGTTGGTGGAAAAACGGTGTATTGCAGCTGCCTTTAGCACCGAGACACAGCCGATGTTTCTTTGTTGTGTAGCTTTAACACAGAGCGGTCAAGCGAACATGTTTCTCTACGTCAACCAGCAAGTTTTTGGATGGGAAAATTGTGATATTAAGTCGGCTCTTACCGGAGACTTGAGTGGATTATGCGAACTCCTCCTGTAGCTGTCAAAAAGGCAGCTGTGATCTTGGCTCCGGCTTCTCTCAGAGACACTGGCGTTCACCGTAGCCCTCCGACTTTCAGGTATGACTTTATAATCTCACTAAAACACTATTCACACAATAAGCATCCATCCATCCATCCATCTTCTTCCGCTTATCCGAGGTCGGGTCGCGGGGGCAACAGCCTAAGCAGGGAAACCCAGACTTCCCTCTCTCCAGCCACTTCGTCTAGCTCTTCCCGGGGGATCCCGAGGCGTTCCCAGGCCAGCCGGGAGACATAGTCTTCCCAACGTGTCCTGGGTCTTCCCCGTGGCCTCCTACCGGTTGGACGTGCCCTAAACACCTCCCTAGGGAGGCGTTCGGGTGGCATCCTGACCAGATGCCCGAACCACCTCATCTGGCTCCTCTCCATGTGGAGGAGCAGCGGCTTTACTTTGAGTTCCTCCCGGATGGCAGAGCTTCTCACCCTATCTCTAAGGGAGAGACCCAAACTCATTTGGGCCGCTTGTACCCGTGATCTTATCCTTTCGGTCATGACCCAAAGCTCATGACCATAGGTGAGGATGGGAACGTAGATCGACCGGTAAATTGAGAGCTTTGCCTTCCGGCTCAGCTCCTTCTTCACCACAACGGATCGGTACAACGTTCGCATTACCGAAGACGCCGCACCGATCCGGCTGTCGATTTCACGATCCACTCTTCCCTCACTCGTGAACAAGACACCTAGGTACTTGAACTCCTCCACTTGGGGCAGGGTCTCCTCCCAAACCCGGAGATGGCACTCCACCCTTTTCCGGGCGAGATCCATGGACTCGGACTTGGAGGTGCTGATTCTCATTCCGGTCGCTTCACACTCGGCTGCAAACCGATCCAGTGAGAGCTGAAGATCCCGGTCAGATGAAGCCACTAGGACCACATCATCTGCAAAAAGCAGATAATGGATTTTCCAAAATTATCCTAGTAAATGTGTCTAATAACATCTGAATCGCTCACACTGCCGTCGCCTTTTTTTTTTTATTGTGCTTCACTCTAACTTTCCTCATCCACGAATCTTTCATCCTCGCTCAAATTAATGGGGAACTCGTCGCTTTCTCGGTCCGAATCGCTCTGGCTGCTGGTGGCCATGATTGTAAACAACGTTCAGATGTGAGGAGCTCCACAACCCGTGACGTCACGCGCACATCGTCTGCTACTTCCGGTACAGGCAAGGCTTTTTTATTAGCGACCAAAAGTTGGGAACTTTAGATGTTCTCTACTAAATCCTTTCAGCAAAAATATGGCAATATGGCGAAATGATCAAGTATGACACATAGAATGGACCTGCTATCCCCGTTTGAATAAGAAAATGTCATCAGTAGGCCTTTAAATAATATCCCAAAAGTGACCATTTATCCATGAAAATATGGAAAAACTGCTGTTTGACGGAGAAGGAGCTGGAAGGAGATACCGCCAAAAAGTTAAAGTACCAATAATAGTCACACGTACGCACTAGGTGTGGTGAAATTACCCTCTGCATTCAACCCATCCCTTTGTTACCGCCTGGGAGGCGAGGGGAGCAGTGAGCAGCAGCGGTGGCCGCGCCCGGGAATCCTTTTTGTCGATTTAACCCCCAATACCCCACCCCTGATGCTGAGTGCCAAGCAGGGATGCAACAGGTCCCATTTTTATAGTCTTAAGTATGACTCGGCCGGGGTTTGAACTCACGACCTACCGATCTCAGGGCAGACACTCTAACCCAGTCCACTCTCCAAGGTGATAACTATCATTATATTAATTCATAAAACTACTCTAATCGTTTGTAGTACATTCGATTGTACCGTTTTTCAGCCAATATTTCTTCTTTGAAGTCCCATTCGGTCAGAACATACCCAACATTTGTATCGATTGATTGATTGAAACTGGGTTAGCATTGGTTGCTATCAGTACTCTCCGAGTTTATCGCAAGACTTCAATCGAGACTCCCTTCCAGTGAAAAGCACGAGTATCTTACATAACCCGAGCCATTCGAAGCGCAACTCTTATTAGATTTTTACACAACAAAAATGAGTTGACCGTCTTCATTCCAAGCACTTCACGCTGCTCCACCCTCAACAAAGACTAAAGGAACATGATCTCTTAAAAACCAGCAGCAAAACGTTTAGGAAATGTTGTATCTTAATTAATTATTCCACCCAACTTTTACTCAGTATCTACAAACAATAACGATTACAAGGATGGTGTGCAGTCTAGAATTTAACTCAGGTATGCTATCCTCCCACTTAAATAGGTTCTATTAACGGGCGCCATTGTGGCTCGTGAGCATGTGCTTCCTGTCTTGGCCTAGACACTGTTGGGCCATTTAATTACAGTTTTACTCATTCGTTTATGTCAGGGGTCGGCAACCCGCGGCTCTTTATATGAAAAATATATGAAAAATGGAAATGATGAGGGGGAAAAACACATATTTTTTGTTTTAATTTGGTGCACTAACATCATTTGGTTTATTTTTTTGTTTACATATGTAGCATCATTTACAAAGATACAAAGAATTGCTATTGTGAACTCTAGTGGACACATTTAGAACAACAGTTTCTTTCATTCAAAAACTTCCGCTCATTTTTACCCATGGGCCGGGTAAAACCAGTTCAAGGGCCTGATCCGGCCTGAGGGCCCGCATGTTTGACATCCCTGCTTTAAACAATTTAATAGTGATGCAATTTAGTTATTTTATTGTACTTATGCAAAAAAAAATACAAAAAGCTAATCTGTTTTATTTTGGTTTCTGTAGGAGGACAAACATGACACAAACCTCCCTAATTGCTATAAAGCACACTGTTTATATTAAACATGCTTCACTGTTTCGAGTATTTGGCAAGCGCCGTTTTGTCCTACTAATTTTGGCGGTCTTTGAACTCACCGTAGTTTGTTTACATGCATAACTTTCTCCGACTTTCTAAGACGTGATTTATTCCACTTCTTTTTCTGTCTCATTTTGTCCACCAAACTTATAATGTTGTGCATGAATGCACAAAGGTGAGTTTTGTTGATGTTATTGACTTATGTCATGGGTGTCAAACTCTGGCCCGCGGGCCAAATTTGGCCCTTGAGGCAATATCAAATCAACATTAGAGCTGGCCTGCCGGTACTATACAGCGTCTGCCGCTGTAACACTGCATTCACCGCTTAAACTCATACTTGCCAACCCTCCCGATTTTCCAACCATTCTCCCGAATTTATCCAGATTTCTACCCGGACAACAATATTGGGGGGCGTGCCTAAAAGGCTCTGCCTTTAGCGTTGTCTACAATATGTCGTCACGTCCGCTTTTCCTCCATACAAACAGCGTGCCGGCCAAGTCACATAATATATGCGACTTATACACACACTTAAGTGAATGCCAGTATACTTGCTCAACAGCCATACAGGTCAGACTGAAGGTGGCCGTATGAACAACTTTAACATTGTTACAAATATGCGCCGCAATGTGAACCCACACCATACAAGAATGACAAACACATTTCGGGAGAACATCCGAACCGTAACACAACATAGACACAACAGAAGAAATACCCACAACCCCTTGCAGCACTAACTCTTCCGGGACACTACAATATGCACCCCAACCTCACCCATCTCATTGTTATTTTATTTTAAGATTTATTAGCCTGTGGAAAAATGTAATGTTGATATTTACCTCAGAAGGCTGCAAATAGAAAAGAGGCATTAAATGTTTTATTTAAATTGTATTTATTTTACCATTGATGTTTTTTTGGAAAGTTGATTTTGCACTATTAAGTTATATAAGTATTGCTTGTTCCATATTCAGTGTTAAAGCAAATCAGTGTAGCAAACTGAGCAATAATTAACAATTTATTCATGCACTTTCTGTTGCTACTTCAAGGTTTAAATGTTTGATTTATTCATTATTGTTATTTTATTTTCAAATGTATTATTAGCCTGTGGAAAAAGTTAATTTTGATATTTACCTCAGAAGGCCGCAAATAGAAAAAAGGCACTCAATTTTTATTTAAATTTTATTTGATATGCCATTGATATTTTTTATTATTATCATTATTATTTGAAACTGGATTTTGCATGTCACTTTAAAGTTATATAAGCCTTGCTTGTTCAATATTTAATGCAAAACTTGTTTGGGTCCCTATTAAAAGGTTCATTTGTTCAACCTTTGTTCAGTTTTACATTTCGGCCCACTCTGTATTTGAGTTTGACACCCCTGAATTATGTAGAGTGCTAATCAGACATATTAGGTCACTGCATGACTGCAAGCTAATCCATGCTAACATGCTATTTAGGCTAGCTGTATGTACATATTGCATCCTTATGCCTCATTTGTAGCTATATTTGAGCTCATTTAGTGTCCTTTAAGTCCTCATAATTCAATTTATATCTCATGACACTATCTGTATGTAATATGGTTTTTTATTTTTTGCAACTCCAGACAAATTTGTTTTTGTATTTTTGGTCCAATATGGCTCTTTCAACTTTTTGGGTTGCCGACCCCTGGTTTATGTCATACGTAAAACTGTCTTTTTCTACAGGAGCAGGAAAAAAATAAAAACAATTGAATTGCTTGCAAGGTTAGGTAGGACAGGGTAACGTTTCTTTAAACCTGGGGTGTCAAACTCATTTTAGATGGGGGGGCCACATGGAAAAAATCTACACCTAAGTGGGCCGGACTGGTGAAATCACAGCACGATAACTTACAGATAAAGACAACTTCAGATTGTTTTCTTTGTTCAAACATAGAACAAGCAAAAAGTTCTATTTTGGTTTCATCTGACCACATGACATTCTCCCAATCCTCTGCTATATCATCCATGTATCCATTTTGGTATAAACTCAACTTGTTGTGTTTGGAGGAAGAAGAATACTGAGTTGCATCCCAAGAACACCATACCTACTGTGAAGCATGGGGGTGGAAACATCCTGCTTTGGGGCTGTTTTTCTGCTAAGGGGACAGGACGATTGATCCGTGTTAAGGAAAGAATGAATGGGGCCATGTATCCTGAGATTTGGAGCCAAAACCTCCTTCCATCAGTGAGAGCTTTGAATACTTATTTTTCAGCATAATTTACAAATAAATTATTTAAAATTCCTACAATGTGAATTGTTTTTCCACATTCTGTCTCTCACAGTTGAAGTGTACCTATGATGAAAATTACAGACCTCTGTCATCATTTTAAGAGGGAGAACTTGAAATCGTGAAAAAGGAAGAAGATTAAGAGCTATTCAGTAGGATTTAAAGGGGAACATTATCAGCAGACCTATGTAAGCGTCAATATATACCTTGATGGTGCAGAAAAAAGACCATTAATTTTTTTAACCGATTTCCGAACTCTAAATGAGTGAATTTTGGCGAATTAAACGCCTTTCTGTTTATCGGGCTGGAGGCGATGACATCAGAATGTGACGTCGCCGAGGTAACACACCCACCATTTTCATTTTCAACACATTACAAACACCGGGTCTCAGCTCTGTTATTTGCCGTTTTTTTGACTATTTTTTGGAACCTTGGAGACATCATGCCTGGTGGGTGTGTTGTCGGAGGGTGTAACAACACTAACAGGGAGGGATTCAAGTTGCACCACTGGCCCGAAGATGCCAAAGTGTCTGCCGCCAGACCCCCATTGAATGTGCCGGAGTGTCTCCACATTTTACCGGCGATGACAGACATGGGACAGAGATGTATGGATAAGCTGCAGATGCATTTGCAACGATAAAGTCAATGAAATCACAAAGGTGAGTTTTGTTGATGTTGACTTATGTGCTAATCAGTCTACCCCAGTGCAGCTGTGGCTACAGATGTAGCTTACCACCACCAGGTGTGAATGAATGATGGGTTCCCACTTCTCTGTGAGCGCTTTGAGTATAACAATAGAAAAGCGCCATATAAATCTAATCCATTATTTTTACTATATTTGGTCGCAGCGTGACTGCCAGCTAATCGATGCTATGCTAATCAATGCTAACATGCTATTTACCGGCGGTGCTAAAGCAGACATGGCACAGAGATATATGGATAACCTGCAGATGCATTTGCAACGATATTACGTTTCCTTCCACCCACATTTAATGCGAAACAAACACTTACCAATCGACGGATTTAAGTTGCTCCATTATCACAAAATGCGAAAGTCCTGATCGTTTGGTCCGCACATTTTACCGGCGATGCTAACGCAGCTATTCGGCCATGCTATGGCTATGAATAGCGTCAATAGCTTCAGTTTGTTCTTCAATACTTTCATACTCCAACCATCTGTTTCAATACATGCGTAATCTGTTGAATCGCTTAAGCCGCTGAAATAAGAGTCTGAATCCGAGCTAATGTCGCTATATCTTGCTGTGGTATTCGCCATTGTTTGTGTGTATTGGCAGCACTGTGTGACGTCACAGGAAAAAGAACAGTGTCTTGGCACTTTAAAGCTTTTTTTTAGAGATATTCCGGGACCGGTAACATTTTGAAAAAAACTTCACAAAATACAACAAGCCCCTGGGAACTGATTTTTATTGTTTTTAACCCTTTTGAAATTGTGATAATGTTCCCCTTTAAGGTCCAGGCTTACATTGCACTCAAATTTCTACTGCATGCCTTTGGTAAGTTCCAGAGTGAGAAGCGGTTTTAAAGTAATAAGCACATGCTTACTTTTACCGCATGCCTTTGATAAGTGCAGGAGTGGGAAGAGGTTTTAAATTAATTAACGCCCCGGCGGCAATTCAAGGAAATACGGTAATTGGAAACTCAAGAGAGCCATGCTAGTATGTTCTTTGCAAACTTTTGACCACCACTATATATCTATATAAAGCTTTTCAGTTTTTGCGGCTACAGACGGATTAGTTTTTTTGTATTTTTCGTCCGATATGGACGTTTTGAGTTGTCAACCCTCGTATTTACCATGGAAGCAGTAGAAATCGGACTAATGCGATAATTCTGCTGAGTACTTCTGGATGTTTCGCTGAGCCCTGATGACAGCAGCTTGTCACCTGTCCACGAGGCGTGTCAGCCCAAATTCTTCCTCCTGTGACGGATACGTCACCAAGTACTGAATGAACGCCGAGACAACAATCAAAGTGCACTTAGAGTTTATGCACATATTTTGAAGCCAGTTTGTGAAATAGAAAGCAACAACTCAACAGCGTACGGAATTAAGCTCAATTAAATTGCAACACACCTTTATAAAAAAAATACATTTATGTCTTTAATTTTCTCTTTAGATCAGTCGGCAGTCAATCACAACAAAATGACTGCTTACTTTTTTTTTGTTACTTTTTAATGATGCTCCTGGATTACTCGATGCAGTTCTACTCTCATTTATTTGCATTACTGTTACGCTGCTATGTGGTAAAGCAAGATTGTTTGCAAATGGGTTTTGGCACAAAGGTACAAAAGCCTAACAGGAAGAGTCAAAAAAGATCATGGTGATTTCGGGGGGAACAGGTTTCTGATTGACATGGAGTAAACAAACATGACTCGCACATTAACAAGGATTATTTTTTTTTACAAACCCTGTTTCCATACGAGTTGGGAAATTGTGTTAGATGTAAATATTCAGTTGAATGCACTACAAAGACAAGATATTTGATGTTCAAACTCATAAACATTATTTTCTTTTGCAAATAATAAGCAACTTAGAATTTCATGGCTGCAACACGTGCCCAAGTAGTTGGGAAAGGGCATGTTCACCACTTTGTTACATCACCTTTTATTTTAACAACACTCAAAAAACGTTTGGGAACTGAGGAAAGTAATTGTTGAAGCTTTGAAAGTGGAATTTTTTCCCATACTTGTTTTATGTAGAGCTTTAATCAATCAACATATTTTACGCTTCATAATGCGCCACGCATTTTTGATGGGAGACCTGTCTGGACTGCAGGCGGGCCAGGAAAGTACCCGCACTCTTTTACTACGAAACCATGCTGTTGTAACACTTGGCTTGGCATTGTCTTGCTGAAATAAGCAGGGGCGTCCATGATAACGTTGCTTGGATGACGACATATGTTGCTCCAAAACCTGTGTGGACCTTTCAGCATTAATGGTGTCTTCACAGATGTGTAAGTTACCCATGCCTTGGGCACTAATACACCCCTATACCATCACAGATGCTGGCTTTTCAACTTTGCGCCTATAACAATCCGGATGGTTATTTTCCTCTTTGTCCCGGGGGACACCACGTCCGCAGTTTCTAAATATAATTTGAAATGTGGACTTGTCAGACCACAGAACACCTTTCCACTTTAAATCAGTCCATCTCAGATGAGCTCGGGCCCATCAAAGCCAGCGGCGTTCCTTGGTCTTGTTTATAAATGGGTTTTGCTTTGCATAGTAGAGTTTTAACTTGGACTTACAGATGTAGTGACCAACTGTAGTTACTGACAGTGGTTTTATGAAGTGTTCCTGAGCCCATGTGGTGATATCCTTTACACACTGATGTCGGTTTTTGATGCAGTCCTGCCTGACGGATCAAAAGTCCGTAATATAATCGCTTACGTGCAGTGATTTCTCCAGATTCTCTGAACTTTTTGATGATTTTACGGACCGTAGATGGTAAAATCCCTAAATTCCTTGCAATAGCTCGTTGAGAAATGTTGTTCTAAAACTGTTCGACAATTTGCTTACAAAGTGGTGACCCTCACCCCATCCTTGTTTGTGAATGACTGAGCATTTTTTGGGAAGCTGCTTTTATAGCCAATCATGGCACCCACCTGTTCCCAATTAGCCTGCACACCTGTGGGATGTTCCAAATAAGTGTTTGATGAGCGTTCCTCAACTTTATCAGTATTTATTGCCACCTTTCCCAACTTCTTTGTCACATGTTGCTGGCATCAAATTCTAAAGTTAATGATTATTTGCCAAAAAAAAAAAAAAGTTTATGAGTTTGAACATCAAATATGTTGTCTTTGTAGCATATTCAACTGAAAATGGGTTGAAAAGGATTTGCAAATCATTGTATTCTGTTTATATTTACATCTAACACAATTTCCCAACTCACATGGAAACAGGGTTTGTACAATTGACTTTTTATTCAGGCTGACTGTTACTGTAGGTCAGGGGTGTCCAAAGTGCGGCCCGGGGGTAATTTTCTAACGGCCTTTAGCACATTCTAAAAATATGTTTAATAAAAATTTAAAACATAAAAAGTGGTATAAAAGACTAAATATGACAAGAAAATGTTGCAATGTTTACTCTAATAACACAAAGCGGCCATGCAGGTTGCTATTTTCTTTAAAAAAATAATCAAAATCAATGTCACATTAAATATTCCACTTTGAGATATTTTTTGGGGGAAAATGTTCCATATTTTGTGTTTGCCATATAAAACACAAAGTTGTTTTTTTTTTTCTAAAGAAGGGCTTGATAAAAACAAACAAACAAACAAACAACAATAAAAGTTATAATTGACAGATGGGTCTGAAGTTGATCTCAAGACGATTGTGTTTAAAGTAAACCGTAAAAAAAAAAAAAAAAAAAAGTGTTTTATTTTTAATGATTAGGACCCTTTTGGATCCACAATTATTTTACTGCAACTTTTTTTGTGTCATTGCTAAAAAAATAATAATTAATTGAAATCAATGGTGTTATGTGTTGATATTTCTAAGGCTCCAATTATTCTATCATCTCAAATATTCCACTTTAATATTCTATTGGGGGAAACTATTGCATATTTTGTGTTTTTTTCTTTGTCTTTGACAAAAAGGGTATACAACTTAAATCTTTAAAAATGTTATATTGACAGATAGACCTAATGTTGATCTACTGATTTAAACCTTGAATAACAATAATACAAAATAATGACACATTTTCAATATTTTTTTGACCAAAATCTTTTGGGGTCCCTGGGATCAAACCTGAGTGGAGGCCTGAATGTATATTTTTACACATATATTGTATTGTTAAATAAAAACATATCAAAATAGCCCCCGCTTGCTTTGATTTTTCAGTGTGGCCCTCAGTGGAAAAAGTTTGGACACCCCTGCTGTAGTTAGAGCACTTGCACCCTCTTCTGGAGAGAAAGGCAGACTCAGTACGTGGATAAACTGTATTATGTCTTCTTATAGAATAGAATAGAATAGAATAGAATAGAAAGTACTTTATTGATCCCTGGGGGAAATTAAACCAGGCTGGGCAATTATTTTGACTCTGGGGCCAAATTCAGAGGAAAAAAATGGGCCTGGGGGGCAGGTATGTCTATTTTTTAGGAACACTAATACAACATCTCAAAATAATGTCTGATTTAATGCTAAAAACGTTATAACAGGCCGCCTTAAAAAACGGAATGGAATATTTTAAATTGTTTTACTGAATGAGACACCTAGAATGTACATGAAAATAAAGAATCTGGGATTTCAAATATTAACTAGTATGAATGATAAAACACTGAATATTGACATCTTATGAATGTCACTCACCCTCTCAATCGATATTATTTACAATCGAGCAAAACGCAACAAAAATGCAGCAAACAGTGAAATATGAACGCAAAGGGTAAAAAACCCCACCTACGATCAAATATATCTGATATATCACTAAGTTCTAAAGTTAGTGTCTCATTTTATACTGAATGAGACACCAAAAATGTACATGAAAATGAAGAATTTGTGATTTACAATCTTAAATAGTGTTATTTACAATATTAACTACGAACGATAAAACACTGAATATTGACAACATATGAATGTCACACAGCCTCTCGATCGATATTTAGAATCAAGCGAAACGCAGCAAATATGCAACAAACAGCGAAATATGAACGCGAAGGGTAAAAAAAAAACACCTATGAACTGATATATCTGATACTTCACTAAGTTTTAAACTTAGTCTCATTTTATACTGAATGAGACACCCAGAATGTACATGAAAATACAGACTGTGTGATTTACAATATTAACTATGAACGATAAAACACTGAATATTGACAACATATGAATGTCACACAGCCTCTCCATCGATATTTAGAATCAAGCGAAACTCAGCAAAAATCCAACAAACAGTGAAATATGAAAGTGAAGGGTAAAAAACCCCCACCTATGATCTAATATATCCGATACATCATAACATTTTAAACTTAGTGTATTATTTTATACTGAATGAGACACCCAGAATGTACATGAAATTAAAGAATGTGGGATTTCAAATATTAACTATAAACGATAAAACACTGAATATTGACATCATATGAATGTCACTCACCCTCTCAATTGACATATTTTACAATTAAGCGAAACGCAACAAAAATGCAACAAACAGTGAAACATGAATGCGAAGGGTAAAAAAACCCCACCTAAGATCTAATATATCTGATATATCACTAAGCTTTAAACTTAGTGTCTCATTTTATACTGAATGAGACACCCAGAATGTACATGAAAATACAGACTGTGTGATTTACAATATTAACTATGAAGGATAAAACACTGAATATTGACAACATATGAACGTAACTCACCCTCTCGATTGATATATTTGACATTGGTACTTTAACTTTAACTTAACAATCAAGCGAAACACAACAAAAATGCAACAAACACAGCGAAGGATAGAAAAAAAACCACCCACAATCTGATATATCTGATACATCACTAAGTTTTAAACTTAGTGTCTCATTTTATACTGAATGAGACACCCAGAATGTACGTGAAAATAAAGACTGTGTGATTTACAATATTAACTATGAACGATAAAACACTGAATATTGACAACATTGAATGTCACACCCCCTCTCCATCGATATTATTTTACAATCAAGCGAAACGCAACAAAAATGCAACAAACAGTGAAATATGAATGCGAAGGGTAAAAAAACCCCACCTAAGATCTAATATATCTGATATATCTGATACATCACTAAGCTTTAAACTTAGTGTCTCATTTTATACTGAATGAGACACCCAGAATGTACATGAAAATACAGAATGTGTGATTTACAATATTAACTATGAAGGATAAAACACTGAATATTGACAACATATGAACGTAACTCACCCTCTCGATTGATATATTTGACATTGGTACTTTAACTTTAACTTAACAATCAAGCGAAACACAACAAAAATGCAACAAACACAGCGAAGGATAGAAAAAAAACCACCCACAATCTGATATATCTGATACATCACTAAGCTTTAAACTTAGTGTCTCATTTTATACTGAATGAGACACCCAGAATGTACATGAAAATACAGACTGTGTGATTTACAATATTAACTATGAAGGATAAAACACTGAATATTGACAACATATGAACGTAACTCACCCTCTCGATTGATATATTTGACATTGGTACTTTAACTTTAACTTAACAATCAAGCGAAACACAACAAAAATGCAACAAACACAGCGAAGGATAGAAAAAAAACCACCCACAATCTGATATATCTGATACATCACTAAGTTTTAAACTTAGTGTCTCATTTTATACTGAATGAGACACTCAGAATGTACGTGAAAATAAAGACTGTGTGATTTACAATATTAACTATGAACGATAAAACACTGAATATTGACAACATTGAATGTCACACCCCCTCTCCATCGATATTATTTTACAATCAAGCGAAACGCAACAAAAATGCAACAAACAGTGAAATATGAATGCGAAGGGTAAAAAAAACCCACCTAAGATCTAATATATCTGATATATCACTAAGCTTTAAACTTAGTGTCTTATTTTACACTGAATGAGACACCCAGAATGTACATGAAAATACAGAATGTGTGATTTACAATATTAACTATGAACGATAAAACACTGAATATTGACAACATGTAAACGTCACACAGCCTCTCCATCGATATTTAGAATCAAGCGAAACACAGCAAAAATCCAACAAACACAGTGAAATATGAAAGTGAAGGGTAATAAACCCCCACCTATGATCTAATATATCTGATATATCATAAAATTTTAAACTTAGTGTATTATTTTACACTGAATGAGACACCCAGAATGTACATGAAAATACAGAATGTGTGATTTACAATATTAACTATGAATGATAAAACACTGAATATTGACAACATATGAACGTAACTCACCTTCTCGATTGATATATTTGACATTGGTACTTTAACTTTAACTTAACTTAACAATCAAGCGAAACGCAACAAAAATGCAACAAACAGCGAAATATGAACGCGAAAGATAGAAAAAAAACACCCACAATCTGATGTATCTGATACATCACTAAGTTTTAAACTTAGTGTCTCATTTTATACTGAATGAGACACCCAGAATGTACGTGAAAATAAAGACTGTGTGATTTACAATATTAACTATGAACGATAAAACACTGAATATTGACAACATATGAATGTCACTCACCCTCTCCATCGATATTATTTACAATCAAGCGAAGCGCAACAAAAATGCAAGAAACACAGTGAAATATGAATGCGAAGGGTAAAAAAAAACAACACCTAAGATGTAATATATCTGATATATCACTAAGCTTTAAACTTAGTGTCTTGTTTTATACTGAATGAGACACCCAGAATGTACGTGAAAATACAGAATGTGTGATTTACAATATTAACTATGAACGATAAAACACTGAATATTAACAACATGTGAACGTCCCACCACCTCTCCATCGATATTATTTAGAATCAAGCGAAACACAGCACAAATCCAACAAACACCGTGAATAATGAAAGTGAAGGGTAAAAAACCCCACCTACGATCTAATATATCTGACATATCACAAAATTTTAAACTTAGTGTATTATTTTATACTGAATGAGACACCCAGAATGTACATGAAATTAAAGAATGTGGGATTTACAATATTAACTATGAACGATAAAACACTGAATATTGACAACATATGAATGTCACTCACCCTCTCCATCGACATATTTTACAATCAAGTGAAACGCAACAAAAATGCAACAAACAGTGAAATATGAATGCGAAGGGTAAAAAAACCCCACCTAAGATCTAATATATCTGATATATCATAAAATTTTAAACTTAGTGTATTATTTTATACTGAATGAGACACCCAGAATGTACATGAAAATACAGGATGTGTGATTTACAATATTAACTATGAACGATAAAACACTGAATATTGACAACATGTAAACGTCTCACAGACTCTCGATCGATATTTAGAATCAAGCGAAACACAGCAAAAATCCAACAAACACAGTGAAATATGAAAGTGAAGGGTAAAAAACCCCACCTACGATCTAATATATCTGATATATCATAACATTTTAAACTTAGTGTATTATTTTATACTGAATGAGACACCCAGAATGTACATGAAAATACAGAATGTGTGATTTACAATATTAACTATGAACGATAAAACACTGAATATTGACAACATATGAACGTAACTCACCCTCTCGATTGATATATTTGACATTGGTACTTTAACTTTAACTTAACTTAACAATCAAGCGAAATGCAACAAAAATGCAACAAACACAGCGAAATATGAACGCGAAGGATAGAAAAAAAAAACACCCACAATCTGATATATCTGATACATCACTAAGTTTTAAACTTAGTGTCTCATTTTATACTGAATGAGACACCCAGAATGTACATGAAAATACAGACTGTGTGATTTACAATATTAACTATGAACGATAAAACACTGAATATTGACAACATTGAACGTCACACCCCCTCTCCATCGACATATTTTACAATCAAGCGAAACACAAAAAAAATGCACGAATCGCAGCGAAATATAAACGCGAAGGTTAAAAAAAAAAACTCACCTACAATCTGATACATCTGATATATCACTAAGCTTTCGAACTTTGTTGTAAAAATCTCCTTCCGCGTCTGTCCCTGACACCCACGTTTCAGGCTGACACTCAGTGGAAACACACCCACACTGCTTGGTACCCCGTCTGAGCTGCTGCGACTTACATGACCATAGTAACTCATTAGATTACCATAGTAACTAATTAGATTACCATAGTAACTACTGTGTCATGCAAAAACGCAGATTCCAACCATTGAAATACTTTTTATAGTTCAAGACTTATGCTCATTTGAAAACATCACTACAGTTTCCATCTTAAAGATCTAAAACAGGGGTAGGGAACCTATGGCTCGCGAGCCAGATGTGGCTCTTTTGATGACCGCATCTGGCTCTCGGATAAATCTGAGCTGACTTTGCTCAGCACGATAAATAATGAATAATTCCACTTGTAATCAAAAATAACGTTCAAAATATAAAACATTCTCATGCATTTTTATGTTCAAGAAGTTGCGTTAATGGTAAGAAGTTATTTATTATTGGTTAGTGTGGGGCTTGCCCTCTTGGGGGTTCTTCAGACCACCAGGCACCGACATGAGAGCCTGTTCCAGGGTTACAATATTTTTTTATTTTTCAACAAGTCTCTTAGTTGCTTTCCAGTAATTGTCTTTTTCTCTTTGGTTCTCGCTCTCTCCTGGCTGCTGCTTATAAACAGAGCGACAGGTGATTAGAAAACAAGGCCCAGCTGGGCCATCTACGCACCTGTCACTGATTTCGAGGTCGACCCTGGCAACACCCCGCTTCGCTGCAGGCCCGTAGGCCACGCCCCCTCCACAGTTAGCTTCAGAATAACAATGTTATTATAAATAATAAGAGACCTATTATACTCTAGAAATGTTGGTCTTACTTGAAAATGCACGCTTTGAGTTGTGTTCAGTGTTGAAAAAAATATTATATGGCTTTTACGGAGATACATTTTAAAAATATTTGGCTTCTTGGCTCTCTCAGCCAAAAAGGTTCCCGACCCCTGATCTAAAACAATTATTTAGTACTGGTACCAAAATATTGGTGTCGGGACAACCCTAGTTGTCGTTTGTGAAGCAATTTGAGGAATTTGTGATTAAGGCCTGTACAAATCAAGATGAGTTCTAATGTTTACTGCTTGTCAAGCCTCGCCCATGTAAACGTGCTGCAGGACTGCTGGTGTCAAAGATTTTAAATGCAAAATAGCACGTATTATCAATATCAACATTCATGTTTGCACTAATGTAAATGAGTAGATGCAAGTACGAAATAAGTAACCAATTGGCGGAAAAGCCACCTGGTTACATTGTCAATCATAAGGTAGCAACAAGGAAGGTTGAAACGTGCAAGGAGTCATTTGAATAAAAGGGTCATAAAAGTTGACATGTTTTGCATAACAAGAATTTCTTGTCTTTTTGTCTTCTCACAGGCGGAGCTGATAACAAGTTCACAGTCGTCCAAAGGATCTTCATGTTCACACAATGATTTGCATATTCAGCTGACCCCAAAAGAAGTGCCACTCGGTCACTAAGTCAAGTGTTGACTTTGCAGCATGTTGGAGTTATTAGTGAGGCGGGGAAATACAAATAATGTTTTTACAAATAATGTTGTTTTTTTTTTTACAAAGAGTTTCAGTCCAAATATTGTGTATGTTTTATTTCCTAAAAAATATTTTTTAATATGCAGTATCTTACATGCATGTGGGAGACTTAAGTCAAATAAGAGCAGGGGGTTTCAAAGTGCATAAAAGGGAAAATTTGCAGCAAAACGAAGTCAAATTTCATCTTTCAAGACTTGAAAACACATCTTCCACCAACTTTGGGCTGCAGGGGGCGCTCCCCGCCCTCAATATATATATATATATATATATATATATATATATATATATATATATATATATACACTGTATTTATATTATCCACATGTGAATAATGCTGTATAATAGACTGAATTTATATTATTTACATGAGAATAATGCTGTATAATAGACTATAATATTCATGTCATATTTGAAAGGTTCTGTATTATAACCTGTATTTATATTATTCACATGTAAATAATGCTGTATAATAGACCGTATTTATATTATTCACATGTGAATAATGGTGTATAATAGACTGAATTTACATTATTCACATGATAATAATGCTGTATAATAGACCGTATTTATATTATTCACATGTGAAAAATGCTGTATAACAGACGGTATTTGTATTATTTACACGTAAATAATGCCATATAATAGACTGTATTTATATTATTGACATGTAAATAATGCTGTATAATAGACCGTATTTATATTATTCACATGTAAATAATGCTGTATAATAGACTGTATTTATATTATTCACATGTAAATAATGCTGTATAATAGACCCTATTTATATTATTCACATGTGAATAATGCTGTATAATAGACTGTATTTATATTATTCACATGTGAAACATGCTGTATAATAGACCCTATTTATATTATTCACATGTGAATAATGCTGTATAATAGACTGTATTTATATTATTCACATGTGAAACATGCTGTATAATAGACCGTATTTATATTATTCACATGTGAATAATGCTGTATAATTGACTGTATTTATATATTTACATGTGAATAATGCTGTGTAATACTGTATTTGTATTATTCACATGTGAATAATGATTTATAATAAATTGGATTTATATTATTCAAATGTGATAAATGCTGTTATAATAGACTGGATATATATTATTCACATGTAAAAAATACTTAAGTGTTTATTGTTTATTGTGAGCAAACTGTGGTGCTGAATTCCCCCCAGGGATCAATAAAGTACTTTCTATTCTATTCTTATATCATTGTATGGAAACACTGGCAATGAATAAAACCTTTACAGGTAGGGATGTCACATTCCATATCCCAGTTATTGGGAACAAACCAAGCCAACTGAGTGGAGGCCTAAATGTATATTTTTTTATACATATATCGTATTGGTTTTTGAAATAAAAATAATGAAAACGGCCCCCGCTTGCTCTGATTTTTCAGTGTGCGGCCCTCAGTGGAAAAAGTTTGGACACCCCCGACATAGAAGAGTCATGCTACCCACACAAATGTTATGTGTTTCCCATTCATTTGTGGCCACAAATAAGGATTGGTCCGCCCTCGCTGGTAAACAAATCAGAGTCTAGTTCAAGTGTGGCGGATGTATTGCACATCCACTTGGCAACACACCTGCTTTCAACTTCATGGCTGTAATTATCCAGGACAGGTATGCACTCAATGTGATGTGTAACTTGCGTAATGCATTTCTTGGGTAATTGAACACGCACGGTCAAGAAAGGCTAAGTACTCGATCCGCCTCCACAAGCCCAAAAAACGTGCGTAGAACCGCATGCAAAGAGTGCAGAATGTTATGGTTGTTGCTTGCCTTAGCCACACAGGAAGTCTTATCAAGTTGCTTGCCTTAGCCACACAGGAAGTCTTATCAAGTTGCTTGCCTTAGCCACACAGGAAGTCTTATCAAGTTGCTTGCCCTAGCCACACAGGAAGTCTTATCAAGTTGCTTGCCTTAGCCACACAGGAAGTCTTATCAAGTTGCTTGCCTTAACCACACAGGAAGTCTTATCAAGTTGCTTGCCTTAGCCACACAGGAAGTCTTATCAAGTTGCTTGCCTCAGCCACACAGGAAGTCTTATCAAGTTGCTTGCCTTAGCCACACAGGAAGTCTTATCAAGTTGCTTGCCTCAGCCACACAGGAAGTCTTATCAAGTTGCTTGCCTTAGCCACACAGGAAGTCTTATCAAGTTGCTTGCCTTAGCCACACAGGAAGTCTTATCAAGTTGCTTGCCTTAGCCACACAGGAAGTCTTATCAAGTTGCTTGCCTTAGCCACACAGGAAGTGTTATCAAGTTGCTTGCCTTAGCCACACAGGAAGTCTTATCAAGTTGCTTGCCTTAGCCACACAGGAAGTCTTATCAAGTTGCTTGCCTTAGCCACACAGGAAGTCTTATCAAGTTGCTTGCCTTAGCCACACAGGAAGTCTTATCAAGTTGCTTGCCTTAGCCACACAGGAAGTCTTATCAAGTTGCTTGCCTTAGCCACACTGGAAGTCTTATCAAGTTGCTTGCCTTAGCCACACAGGAAGTCTTATCAAGTTGCTTGCCTTAGCCACACAGGAAGTCTTATCAAGTTGCTTGCCTTAGCCACACAGGAAGTCTTATCAAGGGTGCCCAAAGATGGGACCGGGGGCCAAATTTGGCCCTCCGAGTCATTTCGTTTAGCCCGCTATGGCTAATAAATGTTCATACTTTCAAACACACAATCATTTATGGCACGTCTGCAAGGCTAATTACCATATTTTCCGAACTATAAGGCGCACTTAAAATCATTTTTATTTTCTCAAAACTCGACAGTGCGTCTTATAAACCGTTGCGCCTCATGTACGGAATGATTCTGGTTTTGCTAACCTACCTTAAAGCAATTTTATTTGGTACATGGTGTGATGGTAAGTGTGACCAGTAGATGGCAGTCAAACATAAGAGATATGTGTCACCTACAATATGATGGCAATATGACTCAAGTACAAACCCCGTTTCCATATGAGTTGGGAAATTGTGTTAGATGTAAATATAAACAGAATACAATGATTTACAAATCCTTATCAACTCATATTCAATTGAATGCACTACAAAGAAAAGAGATTTGATGTTCAAACTCATAAAGTTTTTTGTTGTTTTTGTTAATAATAATTAACTTAGAATTTCATGGCTGCAACACGTGCCAAAGTAGTTGGGAAAGGGCATGTTCACCACTGTGTTACATCACCTTTTCTTTTAACAACACTCAATAAACGTTTGGGAACTGAGGAAACTAATTGTTGAAGCTTTGAAAGTGGAATTCTTTCCCATTCTTGTTTTATGTAGAGCTTCAACTTTCAACAGTCCGGGGTTTCCGCTGTCGTATTTTACACTTCATAAAGCGCCATTTTTGATGGGAGACAGGTCTGGACTGCAAGCGGGCCAGGAAAGTACCCGCACTCTTTTACTACGAAGCGACGCTGTTGCAACACTTGTCTTGCTGAAATAAGCAGGAGCGTCCATGAAAAAGACGGCGCTTAGATGGCAGCATATGTTGTTCCAAAACCTGTATGTACCTTCCAGCATTAATGGTGCCTTCACAGATGTGTAAGTTACCCATGCCTTGGGCACTAATGCCCCCCCATACCATCCCACATGCTGGCTTTTGAACTTTGCGTCGATAACAGTCTGGATGGTTCACTTCCCCTTTGGTCCGGATGACACGATGTCGAATATTTCCGAAAAGTGAAGTGAAGTGAATTATATTTATATAGCGCTTTTTCTCAAGTGAATCAAAGCACTTTACATAGTGACACCCAATATCTAAGTTACATTTAAACCAGTGTGGGTGGCACTGGGAGCAGGTGGGTTATGTGTCTTGCCCAGGGATACAACGGCAGTAACTAGGATGGCACAAACGGGAATCAAACCTGCAACCCTCAAGTTGCTGGCACGGCCACTCTACCAACCGAGCTATGCCGCCCTACCAAAACAATTTGAAATGTATACTCGTCAGACCACAGGACACTTTTCCACTTTGCATCAGTCCATCTTAGATGATCTCGGGCCCAGAGAAGCCGGCGGCGTTTCTGGATGTTGTTGATAAATGGCTTTCGCTTTGCATAGTAGAGCTTTAACTTGCACTTACAGATGTAGCGACCAACTGTAGTTACTGACAGCGGTTTTATGAAGTGTTCCTGAGCCCATGTGGTGATATCCTTTACACACTGATGTCGGTTTTTAATGCAGTACCGCCTAAGGAATCAAAGGTCTGTAATATCATTGCTTACGTGCAGTGATTTCTCCAGATTCTCTGAACCTTTTGATGATTTTACGGACCGTAGATGGTAAAATCCCTACATTCCTTGCAATAGCTCGTTGAGAAATGTTGTTCTAAAACTGTTCGATTATTTGCTTACAAAGTGGTGACCCTCGCCCCATCTTTGTTTGTGAATGACTTAGCATTTCATGGAAGCTGCTTTTATAGCCAATCATGGCACCCACCTGTTCCCAATTAGCCTGCACACCTGTGGGATGTTCCAAATAAGTGTTTGATGAGCATCCCTCAACTTTATCAGTATTTATTGCCACCTTTCCCGACTTCTTTGTTACGCGTTGCTGGCATCAAACTCTAAAGTTAATGATTATTTGCCAAGTTTGAACATCAAATATGTTGTCTTTGTAGCATATTCAACTGAATATGGCTTGAAAAGGATTTGCAAATCATTGTATTCTGTTTATATTTACATCTAACACCATTTCCCAACTCATATGGAAACGGGGTTTGTATGTTGATAGAACCCACAATGCTGTGTCAGACCATGTCTAAATCCACCCCCCAAAATAGAACCCACTTTACTGACCTTTGACCTTGGTGCGGTGGCATAGATGGAAGAGCTTGTCTTGTCAGAGATATTGTTATCCCGGCCCGGTCCTTCCACCGGACTGTTAATTGGTTCAGCAGCACTGAAGCACACAACAGTACAAATATCACAACAATGTAATAAGGTCGGACCAAAATCTAATGTCCGTAACAATAATAAAGCATATCTGAGCTTTTTAAAGATGTTGGTGACATAAATGTGATGCTTTGTACCTTCTGTTCATTCTATTTCGAATTCTATAAACAAAAGTTGGACATACATTTAATGACTCTTTTTGAAAACGACAATAGGAGGACAAAGGTGTTACCATTATGCTAAAAACATGCTAAACGCGAAGGAAAAGTTAAAATACTGTGTGGAGGGGGGTGTGGCCCGCGGCCCTGCATCGTAACAGGTTGTGCCAGGACCGGTCTTGAAGTCAGCGACAGGTGCATAGATGGCCCAAGTGGGCCTTTTTTATCTAATCACCTGTCGCTCCCTATAAACCGGGAGGAGAGACGTTGTTGGAGCTGGCGTGAGAGCCAGAGCGTGCCTGTCACAGCCTGGAATGCAACCCACAGACTTTATTGAAAAATACAACTGTATTGAACCTGAACCGGGCTATCATGTCGGTGCTTGGTGGTCCAAAGAACCCACTAGAGGGCGACCTTTACATACTGCTTCCGGTTCAATTTGTCATCACGTTGCATTTTCTTGTGTTTATCTGGAAAAATGAAAATGCATAAAAGGAAAACTGCACAAAATCAAATTTTCTGGTAATATTTTAATGAAAATCAACCCTTTTTTGTTTTTAAAAACTACCATATATATCAGGGTTAGGGAACCTATGGCTCTAGAGCCAGATGTGGCTCTTTTGATGACTGCATCTGGCTCTCAGATAAATCTGAGCTGACATCGCTTGACACGATAAGTAATGAATAATTTCACTTGTTAAAAATAACGTTCAAAATATAAAAAATTCTCATGCTTTTTTATGTTCAAGAAGTTGCGTTAATGGTAAGAAGTCATTTATTTATTATTGGTTAGTGTTGGGCTTGCCCTCCTGGGGGTTCTTCAGACCCCCAAGCACCGACATGAGAGCCTGTTTCAGGGTTACAATATTGTTTTATTATTCAATTATACAAAAAAAGAAGGGAAAAATTGAAGACAGCAGAAACAAAGGGAAGAAAAAAAAAGATTAAAAAACAAATTTAAAATGAAAAATAAATGAGAAAAACCAAAAAGAAGAAAAACAAGAAAATTTATACAAAAAACAAAAACAAAAAAATAAATGGGAAAAAGCAAAGGAAAAAAAATAAAACAATAAAGGATTAAAGAACGAATGAAAAACAAAAAAATTAAAATGAAGAAAAAGAACAAGAAAATTATACAAAAAACACAAAAAAATAAAAAGGGAAAAAACAAAGCAAAAAAAGTTAAGTCAACAAAAACAAAAGAAAAAAAGGATAAAACAAATCAAAAATTGGCTCCAGTTTCAACCCCGTTTCTCCTACTGGCTGCTGCTTATAACAGAGCGACAGGTGATTGGATAACAGGGCCCAGCTGGGCCATCTACGCACCTGTCACTGATTTCGAGGCCGGTCCTGGCACACCCTGCTTCGCTGCAGCCCACGCCCCCTCCACAGTTAGCATCAGAATAACAATGTTATTCCAAAGAATAAGAGACTTATTATACTCTAGAAATGTTGGTCTTACTTAAAAATGCATGTGTTTAGTTGTGGTCAGTGTTAAAAAAAAATATTATATGGCTCTTACAGAAATACATTTTAAAATATTTGGCTTTCTTGGCTCTCTTAGCCAAAAAGGTTCCCGACCCCTGATATATACCGTATTTTCCGGACTATAAGGCGCACTTTTATCAAAACTCGACAGTGAGCCTAATAACCCGGTGCGCCTAATGTAAGGAAGAAGTTTGGTTGAGCTTAACCACCTCGAAGCAATTTGGTTTGACACATGGTGCAGTGATAAATATGACCAGTAGATGGCAGTCAAACATAAGAGATAAGCGTAGGTTGCACCGTTTGATTTGATTCAACATACGAGTATTATAACGGTGTGTGTAAAAGATAAGAAATATTATTCGGCGTTTTGTTTCGCCTTTTCAGTCCGTCGTAATCGATAAACTTCTTGTTTTTCTCGAATCTTCTTGTTATGTGTCATTCAACTTCCGCTGTTGCCACTTCCACTATAAAGTAGTGTAAAGTTCTTACTTATATCTAGAGATTCACGATAATATCGTACTGCCGGTGTTTTAAAAATGTAATATCGGAAATTATCGGTATTGGTTTCAAAAAGTAAAATGTATGACTTTTTAAAACACCGCCGTACGGAGTGGTACACGGACGTAGGGAGAAGTACAGAGCGCCAATAAACCTTAAAGGCACTGCTTTTGCGTGCCGGTCCAGTCACATAATATCTACGGCCTTTCACACACCCGAGTGAATGCAAGGCATACTTGGTCAACAGCCATGCAGGTCACACTGAGGGTGGCCGTATAAACAACTTTTATTTATTTATTTTGTCATGAAAAAGGGAGGTGTTTTAGGTTGGTGCACTAATTGTAAGTTCATTTTGTGTTTTTTATGTTGATTTAATAAAATACATATTTTTTAAATAAATAAAAATATTTAAAAAAAATTTTTTTTATAAAAAATTATTTAATCGACCTGGTGGCCCGGTGGTTGGGGAGCACTGATGTAGACCACAAGGAAGTGTTTGGGGTTGGTGCACTAATTGTAAGTGCATCTTGTGTTTTTTATGTTGATCTAATAAAATGAAAAAAAAAAAAAAAAAATTAAAATATTTAAAAAAAATTTTTTTATAAAAAATTCTTCAATCGACCCGGTGGCCCGGTGGTTGGGGACCACTGATGTAGACCACAAGGAAGTGTTTGGGGTTGGTGCACTAATTGTAAGTCCATCTTGTGTTTTTTATGTTGATCTAATAAAATAAAAAAAATAAAAACATTTAAAAAAAAATTTTTATAAAAAATTCTTCTATCGACCCGGTGGCCCGGTGGTTGGGGACCACTGATGTAGACCACAAGGAAGTGTTTGGGGTTGGTGCACTAATTGTAAGTCCATCTTGTGTTTTTTATATTGATCTAATAAAATTAAAAAAATTGAAAATAAATAAAAATATTTCAAAAATTTTTTTTATAAAAAATTCTTCAATCGATCCGGTGGCCCGGTGGTTGGGGACCACAGATGTAGACCACAAGGAAGTGTTTGGGGTTGATGCACTAATTGTAAGTGCATCTTGTGTTTTTTATGTTGATTTAATAAAATTAAAAAAACAAAAAATAAATAAAAATATTTAAAAAAAACATTTTTTATAAAAAATTCTTCAATCGACCCGGTGGTCCGGTGGTTGGGGACCACAGATGTAGACCACAAGGAAGTGTTTGGGGTTGGTGCACTAATCGTAAGTGCATCTTGTGTTTTTTATGTTGATTTAATAAAATGAAAAAAATAAATAAATAAATAAAAATATTTTAAAAAAAAATGTTTTTATAAAAAATTCTTCAATCGACCCGGTGGCCCGGTGGTTGGGGACCACTGATGTAGACCACAAGGAAGTGTTTGGGGTTGGTGCACTAATTGTAAGTCCATCTTGTGTTTTTTATGTTGATCTAATAAAATAAAAAAAAAAAAAACATTTAAAAAAATTTTTTTATAAAAAATTCTTCTATCGACCCGGTGGCCCGGTGGTTGGGGACCACTGATGTAGACCACAAGGAAGTGTTTGGGGTTGGTGCACTAATTGTAAGTCCATCTTGTGTTTTTTATATTGATCTAATAAAATTAAAAAAATTGAAAATAAATAAAAATATTTCAAAAATTTTTTTTATAAAAAATTCTTCAATCGATCCGGTGGCCCGGTGGTTGGGGACCACAGATGTAGACCACAAGGAAGTGTTTGGGGTTGATGCACTAATTGTAAGTGCATCTTGTGTTTTTTATGTTGATTTAATAAAATTAAAAAAACAAAAAATAAATAAAAATATTTAAAAAAAACATTTTTTATAAAAAATTCTTCAATCGACCCGGTGGTCCGGTGGTTGGGGACCACAGATGTAGACCACAAGGAAGTGTTTGGGGTTGATGCACTAATTGTAAGTCCATCTTGTGTTTTTTATGTTGATCTAATAAAATAAAAAAAATAAAAACATTTAAAAAAAATTTTTTATAAAAAATTCTTCTATCGACCCGGTGGCCCGGTGGTTGGGGACCACTGATGTAGACCACAAGGAAGTGTTTGGGGTTGGTGCACTAATTGTAAGTCCATCTTGTGTTTTTTATATTGATCTAATAAAATTAAAAAAATTGAAAATAAATAAAAATATTTCAAAAAATTTTTTTATAAAAAATTCTTCAATCGATCCGGTGGCCCGGTGGTTGGGGACCACAGATGTAGACCACAAGGAAGTGTTTGGGGTTGATGCACTAATTGTAAGTGCATCTTGTGTTTTTTATGTTGATTTAATAAAATTAAAAAAACAAAAAATAAATAAAAATATTTAAAAAAAACATTTTTTATAAAAAATTCTTCAATCGACCCGGTGGTCCGGTGGTTGGGGACCACAGATGTAGACCACAAGGAAGTGTTTGGGGTTGGTGCACTAATCGTAAGTGCATCTTGTGTTTTTTATGTTGATTTAATAAAATGAAAAAAATAAATAAATAAATAAAAATATTTAAAAAAAAAATGTTTTTATAAAAAATTCTTCAATCGACCCGGTGGCCCGGTGGTTGGGGACCACTGATGTAGACCACAAGGAAGTGTTTGGGGTTGGTGCACTAATTGTAAGTCCATCTTGTGTTTTTATGTTGATCTAATAAAATAAAAAAAATAAAAACATTTAAAAAAAATTTTTTATAAAAAATTCTTCTATCGACCCGGTGGCCCGGTGGTTGGGGACCACTGATGTAGACCACAAGGAAGTGTTTGGGGTTGGTGCACTAATTGTAAGTCCATCTTGTGTTTTTTATATTGATCTAATAAAATTAAAAAAATTGAAAATAAATAAAAATATTTCAAAAATTTTTTTTATAAAAAATTCTTCAATCGATCCGGTGGCCCGGTGGTTGGGGACCACAGATGTAGACCACAAGGAAGTGTTTGGGGTTGATGCACTAATTGTAAGTGCATCTTGTGTTTTTTATGTTGATTTAATAAAATTAAAAAAACAAAAAATAAATAAAAATATTTAAAAAAAACATTTTTTATAAAAAATTCTTCAATCGACCCGGTGGTCCGGTGGTTGGGGACCACAGATGTAGACCACAAGGAAGTGTTTGGGGTTGATGCACTAATTGTAAGTGCATCTTGTGTTTTTTATGTTGATCTAATAAAATAAAAAAAATAAAAAATAAATAAAAATATTTAAAAAAAAAATTTTTTATAAAAAATTATTCAATCAACCCGGTGGCCCGGTGGTTGGGGACCACTGATGTAGACCACAAGGAAGTGTTTGGGGTTGATGCACTAATTGTAAGTGAATCTTGTGTTTTTATGTTGATCTAATAAAATAAAAATAAAAAAAATAAAAAATAAATATTTTAAAAATAAATTTTTTGGGAAAAAATTATTCAATCAACCCAGTGGCCCGGTGGTTGGGGACCACTGATGTAGACCACAAGGAAGTGTTTTACATTTAGAAAAACAATACAATAATGTGACTCCTTTAATGCGCCTTATAATCCGGTGCGCCTTATATATGAAAAAAAAAGATCGAAAATAGACCAATCATCGGCAGTGCGCCTTATAATCCAGTGTGCCCTATGGTCTGGAAAATACGGTACCCGGAAAATATGGTATATGATTTTTTTTTTTTTTTATCAATCAATCAATGTTTACTTATATAGCCCTAAATCACTAGTGTCTCAAAGGGCTGCACAAACCAGAACACGAACCACTACGATATAAATATAAAAGTGTTTTTCCCAGTCAGGAAATTAAGAAACGGTTAATAAAAGCTTTTTTTCCAGTCAGGACGTGAAGAAATGATTACAAAAATAAAAGCGTTTTTTTCCCTCAGTCACAAAGTGAAGAAACGATGAAAAAAAATACTGTTTTTTTAAATCAGGAAGGGAAGAAAATTACAAAAATGTGTGTTTTTTTCCAGTCAGGAAGTGAAGAAACGATTACAAAAATACATCTTTTTTTCAGCCAGGAAGTGAAGACATGATTAAATAAAAAATAAATAAAAAATTCAGCTAGGAAGTGAAGAAACATTTACAAAAATAAAATATTTTTTTCTCCGGTCACAAAGTAATTAAATTATGACAAAAATTAAAAATAATTTCAGTCAGGAAGGGAAGAAAGATTACCAAAATAAAAGTGCTTCTTCAGTCAGGAAGTGAAGAAACAATTACAAAAAAATTAAAGTGCTTCTTCAGTCAGGAAGTGAAGAAGCAATTACAAAAACAAAAGTGCTTCTTCAGTCAGGAAGTGAAGAAACAATTACAAAAATAAAAGTGCTTCTTCAGTCAGGAAGTGAAGAAGCAATTACAAAAAAATAAAAGTGCTTTTTCAGTCAGGAAGTAAAAAGACAATTACAAAAATAATAGTTTTTTTTCAGCCAGGAAGTGAAGATAAGATTTAAAAAATAAAAGTTTTTTTTTTGTTTTTTTTTTTTTTAAATACCATAGTACATGGGTGTCAAACTCTGGTCTAGTCACATGATATATGTGGCTTTTACACACACACACACACACACACACACACACACACACACACACACACACACACACACACACACACACACACACACACACACACACACTAATGCAATGCGAGCTTGGTCAACAGCCATACATGTCACACTGAGGGTGGCCGTATACACAACTTTAAGACTGTTACAAATATGCGCCACACAGTGAACCAACACTAAACGAGAATGACAAGCACATTTCGGGAGAACATCCGCACCGTAACACGACATAAACACAACAGAACAAATACACAGAACCCCTTGCAGCACTACCTCTTCCTGGACGCTACAATATAAAAATGTATTATTAGCCTGTGGGAAAAGTTTATTTTGATATTTACACGAGAAGGCTGCAAATAGAAAAGAGGCATTCAATTTCTTATTAGGGTCCTTGGCCCATTGCAAAAGGACTCCACAGGAGTCTTTTTGCAATGGGCCAAGGACCCTATTGAAACTGGTGCATTTTATTATTATTTCTTTATTCCGCACCTATGCGCTGTAATTTCACCCCCTTAACATGCTTCAAAACTCACCAAATTTGACACACACATCGGTCTGGCATGCCTTCCCAACTTATTAGGCAGCCAAACCAGAAAAATCTAAATTGCGCGCTAGCGCCCCCTAGGAAAGAAAGAAAAACAGACTGCTTGTAACTTCCGTTAGGAATGTCGTACAGACATGAAACAAAAACTGTCACGTAGGTCTAACTTAGACCTAAATTTCATAATTGTATCTTCTGGGGCAAAAATCAACAAAAATTTTACAAAAACCCATTCAAAGCAACATTTTTGCAAAAAAATGCTATTTTTGCCTCTTTGAGCCGTAATTTGACCCCCTTAAAATGCTTCAAAACTCACCAAACTTGGCACACACATCAGGACTGGCAAAAATTGCGATCTAAAGAAAAAACCAAATTCCAATACTCAAAATAGCGCAATTTTTGAATAAAACACAGCAAAAACTGCTCCTAGGAAGAAAATACAAACAAAATTGCTTGTAACTTCCAGTAGGAATGCCGGAAAGACGTGAAACAAAAACTTCCATGTAGGTCTCACTTAGACCTACAGTTATATAATTGACATCCTTCGGCAAAAATCAACAGGAAGTTAAAAATGACCCCTTCAAAATAAAAGTTTTGTAAAGACCCGTCACCTTTTTTCAAAAGTTATCTCCTATGACCATTTGTCGTTTCGGCTTCAAACTCGCACAGGAGAGAGATTGAACCCTTCTGATTAAAAGTATAGAACGGAGTTTTGATTACTGCTCCCGTTTTGATTTTATGCGCCTTCAAAGAACCCCTGCGCAAAGTTACCTAAAAAATGTCATTTTTGCCACTTTGAGCTATAATTTGACCCCTTTAAAATGCTTCAAAGTGCAAGTTAAAGCTCTACTATACAAAGCGAAAGCCATTCATCAACAACATCCAGAAACGCTGATCTGTAATTTGACCCCCTTACCATGCTTTAAATCTCACCAAATTTTACACACACATCAGGACTGGCGAAAATTGCCATCTAATAATAAACCAAACCCTAAAAATAAAAATTGCGCTCTAGCGCCCCCTAGGAAAAAACCCAAACAAAACTGCATGTAACTTCTGTTAGAAATGTCGTAGAGACATGAAATAAAAACCTCTATGTTGGTCTGACTTAGACCAGGGCTTGAGTAGCGGCGGCAGCAGCCAAAGGCGGACCCGACCAACGCTGCTTGCAGCTTTAATTAAATTTGATTTGATATGCCATTGCTATTTTTAAATGATTAGTATTATTTGAAACTCGATTTCGCATGTCACTATAAAGTTATAAAAGTCTCGCTTGATCAATATTCAATGCAAAACTTGTTTGGGTCCCTATTAAAAGGTTCATTTGTTCAACCTTGGCCCGCGGCTTCGTTCAGTTTAAAATTTTGGCCCACTCTGTATTTGAGTTTGACACCCCTGCAATAATGAGAAGAAAACACAGACAAAATTGCTTGTAACTTCCGGTAAGAATGTCGGAGAGACATGAAACAAAAACCTCTATGTAGGTCTCGCTTAGACCTACATTTCATAGATTGACAACCCCAAACAAAGATCAACAGGAAGTTTGCAATCCCCCCTTCAAAACAAAAGTTTTGTAAAAACCGGTCACCTTTCTTCAAACATTATCTCCTCTGAGTGCGTTTGTTGTTTTGGCTTCAAACTCGCACAGGAGAGAGATTGAACCCTTCTGATTAAAAGTATAGAACAGAGTTTTGATAAGTTCTCAGGTTTTGATTTTACGCGCCTTCAAAGAACCCCTGTGCAAAGTCTCCTAGAAAAATGTCATTGTTGCCTCTTTGAGCTGTTATTTGACCCCCTTAAAATGCTTCTAAACTCACCAAACTTGACACACACATCAGGTCTGGCAAAAATTGCGATCTGATGAAAAAACCTAACCTCAAAACTCAAAATTGCGTTCTACCGCCCCCCTAGGAATACAACACGGACAAACTGCTCCTAGGAAGAAAACACAGACAAAACTGCTTGTAACTTCCGGTAGGAATGTCAGAGAGACATGAAACAAAAAACACTATGTAGGTCTCACTTAGACCTACATTTTAATAATTAACATACTTTAGGGGCTTCACGATGGCAGAGGGGTTAGTGCGTCTGCCTCACAATACGAAGTTCCTGCAGTCCTGGGTTCAAATCCAGGCTCGGGATCTGTCTGTGTGGAGTTTGCATGTTCTCCCCGTGAATGCGTGGGTTCCCTCCGGGTACTCCGGCTTCCTCCCACTTCCAAAGACATGCACCTGGGGATAGGTTGATTGGCAACACTAAATTGGCCCTAGTGTGTGAATGTTGTCTGTCTATCTGTGTTGGCCCTGCGATGAGGTGGCGACTTGTCCAGGGTGTACCCTGCCTTCCGCCTGATTGTAGCTGAGATAGGCGCCAGCGCCCCCCGCGACCCCAAAAGGGAATAAGCGGTAGAAAATGGATGGATGGACATACTTTAGCAAAAATCAACAGGAAGTTTGATATTTTCACTTCAATACAACAACTGCATTACTTTCACAATGCATTAGATTCTCAAAATGGTGGCTCCAAGGCGTCTTCTAACGCTTATCCGGCCGTGGGTCTCGGGGGCAGCAGCCAAAGGCGGACCCGTCCAACGCTGCTTGCAGCTTTAATTTTGTTTTTGTTTTTTGTATAAATGTTCGTTTTTCTTCTTTTTGGTTTTTCTCATTTATTTTTCATTTTAAATTTGTTTTTTAATCTTTTTGTTTCTGCTATCTTCATTTTTTTTCCTTTTGGTTTTTCCCTTCTTTTTTTGTATAATTGAATAATAAAACAATATTGTAACCCTGAAACAGGCTCTCATGTCGGTGCTTGGTGGTCTGAAGAACCCCCAGGAGGGCAAGCCCCACACTAACCAATAATAAATAAATGACTTCTTACCATTAACGCAACTTCTTGATCATAAAAAAGCATGAGAACTTTTTATATTTTGAACGTTATTTTTAACAAGTGGAATTATTCATTACTTATCGTGTCGAGCGATGCCAGCTCAGATTTATCCGAGAGCCAGATGCAGTCATCAAAAGAGCCACATCTGGCTCGCGAGCCATAGGTTCCCTACCCCTGCAATAAACAATTGCAAAACTCACCTAAAATTGTATTCGCATACATGTGTTCATCACATTGTGTAAAGACATGATACAAAAGCCTTTTCAACATAACAATGAATCAGTGCTTGGAGAATGTTGAGCAGAACAGGCTTAACAGAGATCCTCGCTGTGTTTCTTGGAACAACATTCCATATGAAGCGTGACTTTTGAGAAAGTGTCAATGGGATCATATTGCATAAAAAAGAAAAGCGAAAATTATCAGAAATTCTAAATATCCATATCTATTTTCGACTGCTTTTCCCATTCAAGGCTGCGCTAAATAACGAATTTAATCCAGTCGAACCTCTTCGGCGGATCGGTTGTCGCTCGTAGGCCGACTGAAAGTCTGACTCGTGGCTTATAAACGAGGACACTGACAGAATTCCCTGCAGCGAGTCGACAGGTGAGCGGCATGAATAATCAAAAGCTGTCAACACATCAGCTGGCTGGCACAATAGTCACTTGATACACAAACACAGGCTTTGCAACAACTTGGAAGTCCATGACAAGCTGACATTTAGAAGACGTCAAATTTATAGACCAGTGACTGAAGGCACTTTGAAGCGTACCTTCACTCTTGTCTAAGAGCATTTTTGTATCAAACAAGGTCAAATATGTGTTGGACTATAGGGCAATGCGTACATTGTATTGTGCACTTACAAACCCTGTTTCCAAACGAGTTGGGAAATTGTGTTAAATGTAAATATAAACGGAATACAATGATTTGCAAATCATTTTCAACCCATATTCAGTTGAATATGCTACAAAGACAACATATTTGATGTTCAAACTCATATACTTTATGTTTTTTTTGCAAATAATAATCAACTTAGATTTTCATGGCTGCAACACGTGCCAAAGTAGTTGGGAAAGGGCATGTTCACCACTGTGTTACATCACCTTTTCTTTTAACAACACTCAATAAACGTTTGGGAACTGAGGAAACTAATTGTTGAAGCTTTGAAAGTGGAATTATTTACCATTCTTGCTTTATGTAGATCAGGGGTGCCCATTACGTCGATCGCGAGCTACCAGTCGACCGCGGGGGGTGTGTCAGTCGATCTCCAGCCAGGCTTTTTAGAAAAAATAGACCTAAAAATGAGTGATTATCAATCTTCGCCAAGACGTCACTTAAATGACATTCACGGTACCGGAGGGTCTTGTGAGATGACGCTGGCTGCTGCAAGATCATTATTATGAAAATATGACCGAGAGGAAGGCGAGAAACACTTTTTATTTCAACAGACTCTCGCGCCGTACCTTCCGTCAAAACTCTAAAGGCCGACTGCACATTTCCTATCTTCACAATAAAAGCCCTGCTTCATGCTGCCTGCGCTAACTAAATACAGAGTCTCGGAAAACTGGCGTGCACAAGCGATCCCTCAGAAAGCTGGCGTGCACATCACTTGTGCACGCCAGCTTTCCGAGACTCTTATTTTGTTAGCGCAGGCGGCATGAAGCAGGGCTTTTATTGTGAAGATAGGAAATGTGCAGTCGGCCTTTAGAGTTTTGACGGAAGTGTGTTGAAATAAAAAGTGTTTCTCGCCTTCCTCTCTGTCATTTTTTCATAATAATGAACTGGCAGCAGCCAGCGTCATCTCACAAGACCCTCGGGTGCCGTGAATGTCAATCAAGCAAGCTACGGAATTTGCCGCCAATGTTTTTCTTGTAAAGTGTATGGAAGCTGGATGAATTAGATGCCAAAAAGCAACCACTTTCATGTGGTATTGTACAGAAAGGACAACTTTTTTTCCTCCTCCATTTGAAAATGTGGGCGTTATCATCATTACTGTCTGATTCCAATCAATGCAAGTCATCAGAATCAGGTAATACACCAACTTATATTCTTGTCTTTGTGAAAGAAAGACATCTATATGTGTTACACATGCTTGTATTATCATTAAACACATTTAACTTGTTTACAAAAATGTCTCTTTCATAAATAAATAAATATAAATGATATATATAAATGAGGTAGATCCCCTCGAGTTGGTCAATTGAAAAGTAGCTCGCCTGCAGAAAAAGTGTGGGCACCCCTGATGTAGAGCTTCAGTCTACGCTTCATAATACGCCACACATTTCCGATGGGAGACAGGTCAGGACTGCAGGCGGGCCAGGAAAGTACCCGCACTCTTTTTTTACGAAGCCACGCTGTTGTAACACTTGTCTTGCTGAAATAGTCAGAGGCGTCCATGATAACATTGCCTGGAGCTTTTTCAAAAATGTTTGAAAAATGGAAAAAGATGAGGGAAAAAAAAACATATTTTTTGTTTTAATATGGTTTCTGTAGGAGGACAAACATGACACAAACCTCCCTAATTGGTATAAAGCACACTGTTTGTATTAAACATGATTCACCGATTCGAGTATTTGGCGAGCGACGTTTTGTCCTACTCATTTTGCTGGTCCTTGAATGCACCGTAGTTTGTTTACACCAGGGGTTTCCAAAGTGCGGCCCGCCGGTAATTTTTTAACGGCCCCACGGCACATTGTAAAAATACGATTGAAAAAATTTTAAAAAGTAAAAATTTAGGAGCAAACGGGTGAAATGTAACAAGAAAATGTTGCAATGTTTACTCTGATAACACAAAGCTTCCATTTCTTTAAATAATAATAATGAATCAAAAAATATATATAAATAAAATAAAAATAAATTTACTTGAACATTGATTTAAATGGTCAAGAAAAAAGAGGAAGGAAGGTAAAAAGGTATATGTGTTTAAAAATCCTAAAATCATTTTTAAGGTTGTGTTTTTTCTCTAAAATTGTCTTTCTGAAAGTTATAAGAAGCAAAGTAAAAAAAATAAATGAATTTATTTAAACAAGTGAAGACCAAGTCTTTAAAGTATTTTCTTGGATTTTCAAATTTTATTCGAGTTTTGTTTCTCTTAGAATTAAAAATGTCGAGCAAAGCGAGACCAGCTTGCTAGTAAATAAATACAATTTAAAAAATAGAGGCAGCTCACTGGTAAGTGCTGCTATTTGAGCTATTTTTAGAACAGGCCAGCGGCCCTGCTATAGATGCTAACATGTTTTCACCTGTTTGAATAAAACATTTCTAATGCAAAATGTGCTTGCTAGTTGCTAATATACCCCGCCTTCCGCCCGATTGTAGCTGAGATAGGCACCAGCGGAATAAGCGGTAGAACATGGATGGATGGATAGTAGCTCATAAAATATGCAGGATGATTTCTTGTTACGTTGTATCATCGATGTAAAACTATCTGAAAAATGTCAGTTCTGTTTGAGAGCGCAAACATTTCACAACAATGTCTGTTTTTTTACTCTAAATGATCGCAAAATCTCTCTTATCGTCTCTGAGCTCTTTGATGTCTTTCCACTTCGACCTTGTTTTCGCCAGGTAATCTCTGACTACATTTCCACTGCAGGCCAAAAGTGGCCCAAATCACATTTTTGTCCAGCGGACTGTGAAATGTGATCTTTATCAGAGTGTAAAGGCGCACAAGCCGCTGTGCACAGTTTCATGAAGCGAAAACAGACAAAGTCGACCGGATTCTGTAAATGAACAAGCAAATCGTTATTGCTACTACAAAATAAAATAAATGTCGCCACACCTTAAAAATGTGCTTTTGAGCGTTATTCAAAAACGAATCATCTCGTTATGTGAATCACAACCTACTTAATAATGTACTCTTGAGAAATTTACCCTATTTTCTGGACTATAAGGCACACCTAAAATCATTTTTTTTCTTCTCAAAACACGACAGTGCGCCTTGTAACCCGGTGCGCCTCATGTACGGAATAATTCTGGTTTTGCTTACCGACCTCAAAGCTATTTTATTTGCTACAAGGTGTAATGATACGTGCGACCAGTAGATGGCAGTCAAACATAAGAGATATGTGTGGATTGCAATATGACTCAAGTAAATAACACCAACATTATGTATGTTTCATTGAAAATATAGCACATTACCCAAAGCACTCAAAAATCAGTAAATGTTTTAGTATGACTTTGGTAAGTTATGAAGCTGCACGCCGTTTTTTTAAATATAGGAGTATTATTATGGTGTGTCTAAGGTAAGACATTGTCTGGCGTTTTATTTTGCAATATTATGCAAAAGCAACTTTTCTTACCTTTTGGTACCTGCTGATCTGTGTTTGGGATCTGCATAAATCGTCAAAAATTGCGCGAATCCGCCTTTGTAGTCTGTGCCGACACCGTAGTTGATAAGCTTTTTCTTTCTATCTACTTGTTATGCGACATTCATCCTTCGCTGTTGCCATTTCTAATATAAAATAGTGTAAAGTTCTTACTTATATCAGTCAGTAAACTCTTCATGAAAGCAATAAAACATACTGGTGTAGTGAGTTTTAATTATTCACCCAAGGATCTTTAGTTATTAGAGAATTCCACAGAGCCACAGATTAAACGATGCGGCTCCATTATTTATTGAAGTAAAGTCTGAATGTCATTAAAACAGTTAGCTCCATCTTTTGACACTTCTTCCACTCCCGTCCTTGCACGCTACACCGCTACAAAAAAGATGACGCGGAAAAGACGCTGTCGAAGGTGAGCCACGTAAATAAGACCGCCCACAAAACGGCGCATATGGAAGCGACGGTCAGAAAGCGGATTGAAGATGATCTGTAAAACATTATCTATGCAACATTTTGACCAGAGAACAACCATTACATGTTATGTAGACCACAAGGAAGTGTTTTACATTTAGGAAAAAAAAAAAAATATGACCCCTTTAATGACTACACCCACTCATCGGCAGTGCACCTTACAATCCGGTGCGCCCTATGGTAAGGAAAATACCGTAACTATGGAATTGAAAAGAGTTAGGGGTTAAATAAGCTCTGCTTCTTCCTAACCCTTTTCGGACATGCAATTAGAAACTAGAAGTATGCAATGTACCACATTGTAACTGTATGCACGTGGAAAATAAAATGAAATCATTTCGAATTTTCGAAAAAGGAAGTGAGGATTGTACAAAAGTTTTTGGGCATGTGGGAATCCAAGTCAGTTTCACCTGTGTGAAAGGGGAACTTGTGTGTGTTTGACATTACCGTAAACTGTGACATGTCCCCAATCGTTTAAGCAAACTTAAATGTTTCTTGTTAAGACGACTAAATCCCTATTCCGATGGAGAATTAGCCATAAACGTCAGGCAAAATAAACAGTCATGAAGTGAAGTGAATAATATTTATATAGCGCTTTTCTCTAGTGACTAAGCGCTTTACATAATGAA